>NC_056740.1:261604495-261686995 GCF_019279795.1 Protopterus annectens | reverse complement strand
ACAGCTGGTTGGCTAGCCCTGGCACACGCATGTTTGTGTGTGTGTGCGTGTGTGTGTGTGTGTGCGCGCGCGCGCACGTGCAAATGTGTGATGAGAGTCCCAACTGTATTCTGTAATGATAGTGTTATGGGAACAGCTTTTTTTTTGTTTAATCTGCAGATTAGAGTTAGGGGCAGGGTCATCATGTGTTACTACTGTGGTGTAAGGAGGCTTTCTAGTTGTCTACTGATGTACTATGTTCTTCATGTTTAACTATGTTTGTAATTTTTAATTGCTATGTTGATCAAATTGTTAATTGCTATGTAAATCCAGTGTAACCACTGTCTGTAATATTTAAATTGTGGAGCTTTTCTCCCCAGGCCTCCGCTGAAAATGGACCTACGTCCAGTCAGACTCTCCCAGTCAACAAATGTAAATAAATAAATATTTCCTGGTTACAATGGATCTAGTAATCCAAAAACTCTTATACATCAATAAACCAAATAGCCCAGCTAATACTAGGACCATAGATGTAAATCCACTACACAAAATAAATGTGCATGCTGGAGGTACAGATTTATAACACAGTGCTTACCCACCTCTCTAGAACAAATGAACTCTCCATGTTAAACATTGTGACAGACTGTCTGCCTTTAAAAGGGATAACTGGTTGCTTATTCATAAAATTAATCCCTGGTATGAATGGCTTGGCCCTTCATGAAAAGGGAGGAAAGGCTTAAGGGTGGGTACTGCCAAAGCTGAAATGTCCTGGCAGCTCAATTGAGTTTCACCTCCTATTAGCCTATGACATATAACTAAGTCACATTCTTGTATGTAAGTGGGGTTAGTGGCCATAACATGCTTAGGCCTGCTTTCCTGGTGACACCTGGGTGACCTGCACAGAGTTGCAGTATGTGGGAGTGGAGAACAAGTATGTGGTGTCTTGTCTGCACTGAAGGCTGAGATATTTTGCAATGTGTCAAGGAAGACTTGGAGAAAATGTATATGCATGGGATTGTTACAGACTGTATGTGCACTGGTGAGTGCATTTCAAGACTATAACATGTTTACATGAGTACAACAAAAAAAGGTATATCAGTCGAAATGCTTTAATGTACTTTTTGCCTTTGTATTTCAGGTCATCTTGAGATGCCAGTATCTGTAAGCTTAACACAACTAATACATTTATAGGTTTTGGTTCTTGTAGGGGAAGCAGATCATTAAAATGAATGTGTTTCCTCTCATGCCAACCTCTCTTTCTCAACTCTCCTCTTGGGCAGCTGATATTTGTGGTTCCTTTGATTTTCACTGAAATTATTGTTTCACATTTGTTCTATATGTTACAAGTCTATAAATATGGTTCTTACAACTGTATATATAGCTTTATTATAATTTTTGAAGACATCAGTCTCCACTGAAACTTAAGTTTCTTAAAGTTTGTTATTTTAACTTAAACTTGAGTAAATATTTAAAAAATAGTCATGCAATTCTCAGTATGTGGTAAGAGAAGCCTGAGTCAACTGGTTTGCATGCTACTTGTTCTAAAATTGGTACAGTCATCCTTGTATTTCTGTTAAGTGTTTGTGATCTTGGACCTACTGGATTAAACAATAGGTGCCAGTAGAGGTGAAAATGTTCATATCAGACTTGATGAGGTGTTAAGTGCATTGGTTTTTGGCATGGTACTGACTTTTATTTAATTGAATGAGAGTTTTAAATGCTGAGCTGTTTAAAATGTCTTATTCATTTCAATGTATGTATTTATCTGAATGTGTTAACCAGTGTAATGTGCATTCATTACAAAGTAGTAAAGTCAGATATTGTCTAGATGCATCATGTGGAGAGACAAGACTTGGCTTAATTGTTTGGGGTGGGTATACTATTGTATGAAGTAATGTGTGTGTCGCTTTCTACAGAATTCCACTCAGTTGTAGAACTCAGTCATAAGGGAAGGTTGGACAAGAGGTTAGTACAGCCTTTTTTTTATTAAATTACTATTTTTTTAAGAATTTTACTTTTTGTGGTTAGTGATAGTGGGATTATAAATGACTGTCATGATTTGATATAGGTGACTTGAATTTTGGAGTACGTTTTACAGATAATGGCTATGCTCTGTTGTTTAAGCTCTTCTGTAGAGTCTGTACAAGTCATCTGGAGAAGCAGTCAATTTTCTAGGAGATGGCTGCTTGAATAATTAATGGGACTTGTTTAGACTACAAACTTTGGACATTACAGGTAAGTAAACATTTTTATGTTTGGGAGATTCAGATTTAAATGGTGTGTTACTCATGGCATTTCTTGTGTTTGTATTTGTTACTGGAGAAATTTAAGTAGACAGTATGTATTTGATGTACTTCTTGTTTCTATGTTGCATGGTTTATATAGTGTAAAGCTTTGTATTATAGGTTTAATTTGTTGCAGGTTGCTAGTTCTCCTGCACTCTGAGTGTGCAGTATTTCAGTGTGTGTTTGTGTTAATGGAGGAGTGTTATTTACATTGTTCACTGGTTATTTCTTCACTAATTGCTCGGGAGTCTGGTTTTATAGGAGGTTTGCCATGTTCTTTTTGCTTTGCTCTGCAGGAGTTTAGCTTAACTGAGAAGATGTGGTCATTTTTGAAGATTTTACTGTGGGTTATTAGTTAGGTATTTTTGTACAGTATTTATTGTGATTTCCTTTTGTGGAAGGAAGCATTAAGTTCAGAACTAGTTTTGTTGAGGGGTTGTGAAACCGGAGTTCTGACTTCACCTCCTGGTGCTGTATGTGGCAGTGATTATGATCATATTTTATTTCTCAGATACTGTGTTAGGGTTTCCTGCTGGCTCAATTGAAACAATGGTCCACTTCACACAGCAACATGGTTCCATTGAGACATTCTGATAGATGCTTACAAGCCTGCTGAAGTATGCTACAGGTTAATGCATGTTTTTATGTATGCCATTATTTGAGTTCTGTTTCATTATTTATGTTAGATCTTCAATTGGAGTATATGTTGTCAGAAGAAATAGGTATGAATTATGTATTCAGTGTATAGTTGTGCCATGTTTTGTGCATAACTAGTAGGTTCATAGGTTTTTACTGGACTAATGATCACCAGAGCCTTTACAAGTCCAAAACCATGTATAACTTTTAAATATTACCCTAATTCACATTACTAGACTAACCAGATTTTCAACAACATGGATTTCCTAAAGACTAAGAAGTATGAAACTGTAATGTTTCACATTACAGACTGTAACCTTCAGTGATTTACCTGAAAATGAAAACATTTGTATAAGGAGAAGGGTAATAACATGAGGCAAAATCGGGGAGAGTTGAACAGTATGAAGTAGATAGTGACCAGTAATATTGCTTTCGTATTTTTTCAGTCTTATGATTTAAACAACTACCACCCTACTATCCCCTCAATAAACCAAGCTAATTCTATAAATCCTACCACCAATCCAAATTCTCTCCAGATAGCCCACCTAAATATTCTCAGCCTGAATAATAAAATAACCCAACTGCATGCCCTTCTTGACCTATATTCCTTCGATATCTTATGCCTAACTGAAACCTGGCTAAAAGCAGAAACCAAGGATAATGACATATTACCACCAGGATATAACATCATTAGACTTGACCATCACATCAAAAAGGGTGGAGGTGTAGCTATACTTTACAAAACTGAATTACTCGTTACCCTACTAGATACCAAACCACCCTCACAAAGTAATAATGAAATCTTAATCACCAAACTACAAATTAATACAAATAAATCAATTTATATAATTTGCTGTTACATTCCCCCAGGTAACAATATTAATACCCTTGAAAACATACTGAGCTGGCTCTCAACCTCCTTCCCTCAGGAAACTATACTACTGGGAGACTTTAATATTGATTGGAATTGTTGTATTTCCCAAAATCCTACTTCTCACATAAACCTCTATGGCTTTAATCAAACCATTACCGTCCCCACTCGAATAAACAAAACCAGCTCCAAACAGAGCACCCTGGACTGGCTTCTAGTCAGTAGCAACCCTATGACTTATATCACAGGCACACTACCTGATACTATCAGTGACCATCTAACCACTTTTATCACCAGACAAAAAAGCCCTATCTCCAATAATACACAATTCAGAACTACCAGGAACAAAACCAATTTCAACCAAACTAACTTCCAATTAGAACTTAAAGCTTGTCATTGGTCTCCCCTAAAATACTTACCTCTTGATGAGGCAGTTTTATACTTTAACAACAAATTCCTTCAAATTCTCAACCACCATGCCCCCACTAGATTAATTAAAACCAAAGCAAAGCCTGCTCCTTGGCTAACCAAAGAGACCAAACAAAAAAATGTTTCTTAGAAATAGAACTTGGAACAAATGGCGTAGTACTAAAAACCTTTCTGACCACCAAACCTTTAAACAATTTAGAAATGAAAAAAGAAACTAATATTCCTTGATAAAAAAAAATATTAGTGGAAATTCCAACACACACAACGCCAAAACCCTCAGAAATTCTGGGCAGGTTATCAGCAAACTACTACATCCAGGTAATTCTAAAACACCTACTCCTTCTAACCTCACTCAGAATACACCTAACCAAATTGCTGATATTTTCAACATATTTTTCTCAGACTCTGTTACTTCTCTAGCTTCAACCTTATCTCCTCAGTCCACACAAGCACCTTACTCCCTTAACAAAAATCCCCCGTCTTTCAAACTGCAACCAGTCTCGACAGATCTCATCTATACCCTACTTACGAAACTTAAACCTTGTACCCCCTCAGCTGACCTCCTCCCAGCTGAGTACCTACAAATTGCAGCCAAAGTACTTGCCTTTCCTGTCTCCATTTTAATTAATCGAACCATAACTGAAGGCTTTATCCGAAACCTCTGGAAAGTCTCTCATATCATTCCACTTCATAAGGGTGGTAACGCTAACGAGGTCTCCAACTTCCATCCCATAGCCTTACTTTCGCCATTAGCTAAAATCATGGAAAGATGTGTACATCGGCAATTACTTGACCATCTTCTCCAAAACAATCTCCTAGCAGACTGCCAACACGGTTTTAGACCTTATCACAGCACTACTACTGCACTCTTGTCATTCACTGACCATATTAATAAAAATCGGAATAACAACTTGCTGTCCTCAGCTCTATTCTTAGACCTCTCTAAGGCCTTTGATATGTTCAACTATACTCTTACTAAACATCCTTAAATCTTTTGCTTTGGACACTCGGGCTATCCAGTGGTTTAATTCCTACTTAGAACATAGACAGCAAGCCTTTCTTTGGGAAAATCGCATATCATCTCTTCTTCCCATCAAAATAGGAGTGTCACAAGGCTCAATACTGGGACCTCTCCTCTTTTCTAATTTTATTAACAACCTAAATAAGTCCCTTCCACAATCCATCTGTATTCAATATGCTGATGACTCAACACTGATATGTTCAGCATCCTTCCCAGTTGAGCTTCAGACCACTGCACAAAAAGTCTTCACAGCAGCCGAAAACTGGTTCTATCAATATTGCCTCTTACTGAATCCCAAAAAGACTAAATTATTACTTTTCACACCTTCACAGAAGTCATCTTCTTTTACCTTCAATATAACTTCTAACAATGGCACAATAATATCCCCTGAGTCTACTACCAAACTTCTAGGTGTTACAATAGACCACAATCTCAACTTCGATTCACATATTAACTTAACCATCAAGTCAGTCAATAGAAAACTTGGATCTCTCTATAGACTTAAAGCCTTCCTTACTGCCTCAGCCAGAAGTACTATCGCACAAACGCACCTACTCTCTACCCTTCTTTATGCCTCACTGATTTTTACAAACTTATCTAAATCTAATTTCAATAAACTCGCAACATCATATAACAATATAGCCAGATTTGCATCAGGAGCCCCTTTTCGTACCCATCATTGCACTAATCTTAAGCAACTAGGCTGGCTAGAACTACAAAATCAAATACGACTACAGCAACTAACTATCACCCACAAAATCTTCTATCAGCCTTCTAATACCACAATACTTAGTACCCTTATTACTCCTTATAAAAACCTCTCTTCCTTGCGCTCTGCCACCAAGCTACTAGCTGCCTCCTATAAATCCAACAACAAAGCTGGGGACTTTTTGTTCTCCAGCTGTACTGGACCTATCTGGAACAAGCTTCCAAGCAAACGTACTGCAATTACTTCTTTACCCACTTTCTAAAAACTTTGCTTAATTCCCAGTGGCTCTGTCCTTGTACTAACTAAACTTTTTATTCCCCCTACCTTATCTTACTCATTCAAATCTTTACTAGGTTTCTACAGGACTATTGTTTTTCTACTCTCTATTTATCAATTCCACTGAACAAAAAAAAAAAAAAAAAAAACAGCAATCTTTTTTTTTTCACCTAATGTATTTTCTTGGTTATGCTTATGAAACAGTTTATGTCCTACTTTTCCATTTGTAAAATATTTATTTTTGTATAACAAGTGTTGTTCTATATTACTGTCTTTTTGTGGAGCTTTTCTCCCCGGGCCTCTACTGAAAATGGACATGCATCCAGCTAGACTAGCCCGGTCAACAAATGTAAAATAAAAATAAATAAAATAAAAATAAATTCTGTTGTGGTGTGTTGGCCAGTTATTTCCACATATGTCCTTAGTTGGGTGTAATGTTTTCCTGGTTTTCAGTTGGGTTCTTTTTGCAATCAAAATTGTATTATATTATATTAATGTATAATATTATATATTATATTAGTGGGGTGTAGGCAAAGGAAATGTTTGTACGGACGAGGTCAAGCATGATATTTGTTTACTGATATCTGACTACTGTGAAAGTCTAACTGGGTAGGTGTCCATTTTTATTGGAGGCCCAGGTAGAACAGTTCCACAGTATTTCAAAAACATTTTGACAACAATTTTAAAACCTGAAAACTAAAAAAAATAAATCTACAGTTTCAATAATTATACCAAATTGGACATAATGTGAGAAAATTAGATAAATCAAAGACAACTTATATAACAAAAAGTTAATTATTAGAGAACTTTTAGACAGTTTTTAGAAGTTAAAGGTAAACTAGTATAATACATACAGGAATTGCAATATGAAGTTAGGGAAATTATAAGTTATTACATGTCCTAGCTAAAGTTAGGAACTTAGTCAAAAGGGATAATAAGGAGGTCTGAGGTATGAATAGGAACTTGTTCATATTTAGATTCATAGATTCATAGATTAGTACTAGGCTAAGTGCCCATGTGAGCCATTTTAAGCCTAGAGAATTATCCATTGTCAGACTCAAACCCTGCACCTTGTGTTTCTAAGGCAAACACCTCAACCATTAGGCCACCCTCCCAACTCTCCCTCAAAAAATATTGTTATCCTGAGGTTGAGCAAAAACAGAGACCGATTTTGGCTAAGAACTGTTTCAGAATGGTTTTGAAGGACTAGAGGGAGGGTATTGATCTGATGGATATAGATAAGGAGTCCCAGGCCTTAGAAACATGGTATAAATATAGATCATGCCCTGCAGATTTGATTGGGTTGTAAACAGAAAGGTTTTTCCTCACTGAGTCATACTGATGGAGTACAAACGTAGTTGTATTGAATGGTATTTAGTGCTAGACAAGCAGATGATTGCTGGCTAATTTTGTAGGTGGGAAGAAGCTGTATAGATGTTAGTTGATGGGTTATGTCTAACCAGTTTAGGCTTTCAGTCCTATACAATAGTGGGTTCTGAAAGGGGCATTGCTGCAAATTTAGCCACTCTGTTAAAACATTGCTCAACTTTTGCTTTTTTGTGCTGCCTGGAAGTTAGTAAGAATGGGTGCTCCACAAAATAGTAAGGGGAGGCGCTAAGTAGTGGTGAGTGTGGCTTTAGTTGTGTTGGTTCATAGGTGTTTCGTAGGCTAACGCCCACAAGGGCCTTTTTAAGCCTAGCCATGCATCCCAAATCTCAAACAAGTTCTGATACCCTTGATAAGTGTAAGCATGGGCCTGGGAGAAGAACCATTTACAGGTTACCTGTGTCCATAAGAGACATAGGTGCCAAACCAGGGATGAATTTCCAGTTTCCCATCCAATTGTCCAAGTTGCACTTGAATTGGGTTAGGGAGGAACTCTGCTTCACATGGATGAGGAGCCTGTTCCATAGACTTGGTAGTCCCTGGGATACATAACTATCTCTCCAGCATGTCCTATTTGTATCACAGGCAAGGTTTAAGTCTTTAGAACGTGTAATTCTGGTGCTGTTTGTCCATCAGGTCCATCAGAGTGGGATATGACAATGTCCTGTATGCCAGGCATAGATCTCCTCTAAAAAAGCCTTTAGGAGACGGAATACAGGGATAAGGCCTTGAAGGCAGTCTGCATAGGACATATTACTTACGCCCTGCATTCTTTTAGTGAGGAACCTCTATGGACATTCCAATTACTGGAAATGCCTGGTTAGGTACATACCAAATGGGGCAATGTACTCAATTATAGGTCTGATGAATGCCAAATAGAGTGGAAGAATTGACTACCTTAGACTTAGATGCCATACCTTTGTTTATAAGTTACACAACATAGAATGATTTCCTCACCACTGTAGACATGTGATGATCAAAGGCTAGATTACTATGTCTGTCCCTAAGTCACTGACTACTGGGTCAACTTTAAGGCGTGTGTTGTCAGTATGATAGTTGGGATGGATGACTTCCCAAAGGGTACTATTATGCATTTCTTGGCATTTAGTTTTAGTCGATGGCTCTGACACCAGTTGTTTGTCTGTGTCAGCCCCTCCTGGTGAACATTTGTGTCAGTGGGAGATTCAATGACAGCTCCTAATTTGCAATCATCTGCAAATTTGGTCAGCCAGAGACCATTGACATTGGTCTTGACTTCAGAGAAGTAAATGCCAAAGAGGAGCAGTCCATGGATTTATCCCTGTGGGACGCCACTTGTGACTGGCCTCTTTGTAGAGGTGGACTCCCCAATTCTAACTTCCTGGGTCCTGTCTTTGAGCCATTTGGCTATCCACTGGGTGACATACAGATTTGTACCTAACCTCTTGAGTTTGTCAACAATGCCCGAGTGAGGTATTGTGTCAAATGCCTAGGCCATGTCAAGATAGGCAGTGTGAACGATTCTGCCCTCATCCATTGCTTTGGTGACCTTCTCAAAGAAGTTCACCAGGTTGAGTAGGCATGATCTGCCCCAGACGAAACCAAACTGGGTTGGGTCCAGTCTCTGGGTGTTTTCTATATCTCTGTTGATAATCTCCATGATAATTCTTTCCATGGCTTTACATATAATACTAGTGAGACTTACGGGTCTGTAGTTTCCAGGGTCTGTAGATGGAGCACGTTTGTGCAGAGGGATGACTGTTGCCTTTCTCCATTCATGAGGCACAAAGCCTGTTTGGAGGCTACAGTTAAATTGTAATTCAGGAGGGCCTGATAGGTCATGTTTCATGCTATTTAGAAGGCATCCTGGGATGTTGTCTGGGCCCACTGATGCAGTGTCCTTGGTCTTAGAGAGAGCATTAAGGACCTGTTCCCTAGTGATAGTAGGGATAGGCATAGTTGATATTTCCTGAGGGAAATCCTGCTCCAGCAACAGACAAGTGGAGTACCTCAGGGTTCAGTCCTGGGACCGCTCTTGTTTGGCATCTACTTCTCTGAAGTACGGGCCAACACTAAGGGACTCTGGCTAACAAAGTTCGCAGATGACTGCAAACTGGGAGCCATTATTGAATCCCCAAATTATGTGGATACTCTACAAAAGGGCCTTACAGAAACAGATGCTTGGTGCCAGAGCCATGGGCTCAAGCTCAATGCCAAGAAATGTATAGTTATCCCCATTTGGGAAAAAAATCTACCCATGAATTACCACATAGGTGGCAGTACACTAAACACCGAAAGTGTGATAAGAGACTTAAGGACACAGGTGGACAGTGGTCTCACCTTCGATAACCACATCGCCACAAAAGTCAAGAAATCATTTTATGTGGCACACCTCACCACTAAGGGCTATTTATGCAGAAAAAGGGAAGTCATTGTCCCACTGTACTCATCCCTCATTTGACCCATTATAGAATACAACACCCCATTTGGTATGTACCTCTCAAGACATCTGCAACAACTGGAAAAGCCGCAGAAATACCTCACTAAAAGAATCACAGGCCTAAAGTAGATGCCCTACGCTGACCACCTTAAAAAACTCCAGCTATACTCTGTCGCATATTGTCTACTCACAGGCGATCTCTGCTTAACATACAAGGCCATGTCAAATCCAGAGCCATTGGACATGCTACACTTAAAGAAATCCCAATCCCTCAGAGCCACACACTCCAGGGATCTAAACCTTGTCATAATAAACAAAACATGCTGGAGGGATAGGTGTCTGACCCAGAAACTCCCCAGACTCTGGAATAGACTGCCCATACATGTCAAGCAGAGTGCCTCTTTGGCCCTCTTCAAAAGGAACCTTAATGATTGGATGGAAGAAAGGAAATTCACCCCGGGGATCATGTCAGTCACCCTGCTAGACAGGGGTCCAGGGAAGTAAATAATGTAGGAAGAAATAGCCAGGGAATTGTTATGGCTAGGCTTGTATAGGCCCTAGGGCTGATAGCCTAGTAACAACCTATGAACCTATAAGGTTGAGATGGAGAGAGGAGAAATGTTGGAGATGAATTTATCAGCCAGGAGATTTGCTATATCTTCTGGCTCAGTATAAGTGGCTCCATTTGCAATGAGCTCTGCACACAATTGTGATTGGTGAGAAAGTGGTTGGATCTCTAAAACATTTCTAGTTTTTGGTGATTTTTTATACATTTTTGTATTTGCATGTCAAATGTAATATTTTAGGTTCATAGCTAAGGTAAGTACTAGCATAGCTGCTCTTGCTGGCCACTTTATCTAGGTAATTTCCCTTTTTGTGTTTGAAATAACCTATCCCAATAGGTTATACATTAGCCTCACATGTCCCAAGATTGATAATTAAGTATTACCCCTAATGAGAATAACTGGGATCATACAACAGATAATTGGATTAGACCTGTGCCTAGGATAAACCATTTAGGAGCTGCATCTGCCCATTTGTAGTACATGAGGAAGCACTGGGGTACATTTTCTGTTTCCCGTCCATATACCGTGGCTGCACTTGAAAAGGGACAGGGATGAACTTTGTTTTATGTAGTAGGGGAGTCTGTTCACAGCACTGGTATCCTCTGTGAAATATACTTGATGTCCTTCAAGGATGCATCTGCAGTCCTTACATATGGGTTGTCCTGCCTCAGGCAGCCCTTCGGTCGGCCGAATTTCAAAGTCTGGGTCCGGCGTCGGCTGATGTCGCCCTTTCCCCGATGTCAGAGCGCCTGGGGTATAAAAGCGTCAACCGACGCCATCTTCCTCAGTCTTTCTTGCCGCGTGGTGCCCGAAGCAGAAGCAGTTTGCAAGTGCCGGTCGGCCAGCTCCTGTAACTTCAGCTACCGAAGACTTCAAAAGCTAAGTACCCCGTTGGGGACTCTTTCTTGCCTCAGCCGATGTCAGATCAAACGCTTAAAGTTAATAATTGCTTAACTTGTGGGAAACAAATACCTCATAAGGATCTCCATTCTTACTGCCTCCCCTGCCTAGGCCCAGACCACGACGTCTCAGCCTGCACTGCCTATGCCTCCTTCAATCGACGCACTCTTAGGCATCGGGCGGAGTTTGCAGAGGAATTTTTTGGGGCTAGTTACTGTTATAATATGCCGTCGGAGACTCCGACTTCTCATTTAACCAAAAAACGGAAGGACAAGGACCGACACACGTGGACCGTGGTTTCGGCTGAAACCGTGCCTAGGCCTACCGCGAGTGTCTCTGTCTCGGCTGAAACCGAGTCCTTGGTACTTCCGACAGTGGAAACCGCACAACCGACAACCTCGGCCCCGGAGGCCTCTTCTGAGTCGGTTATAAAATTTCCCTCAGAAACCGGTGTTCAGGAAACATCCGACACCATTCCCCTAGATAAAACTACGCCAGCACGTGGAGCAGCCAGGCCTCCTGCATCCATGTCCATAAAAGCATTCACTAGGGCTAAAGCTGCTAAACAGCCAAAAACTCTGCCTCCCAAGGCTATTCCTCAGGGATCCACTACAGGTTCACAGATTTTAAGTTTAGCTGAGGACCTTATCTCCTTAATTAGGGGCTCTCAGCCTCATCTGGACAGGGGCTCTCAACCTCCTCTAGACAAAAGGCCCAGGGTTGAGCCCACTGATCCCCAATCCTCTGATGAGGCCTCAGATGGCTCTGCTCTGTCAGACTACCAGGAGGAGGCCTTTACGGCCTACGAGGATTCTGATGCAGAGGAATCTATTCCCTCTGCCTCCCCTCCTGAAGAGCTGTCCTTTGGGGAGACCCTTCACTCCATGAGAGAGCATTTCCAATGGCAGGGCCAGGAATTCTCCGATTCCAGGAAGAGATTAAGGACTTTTTTGCATTTACCTCAGCATAGACCTTTGGCTATTCCTCCTGTTTTAAATGTCATTGATGATGTGTATTCTGAGTCTAGCATTACCCCTGACTCCCTTCCTCCGGCTCCTGTCAAACCCGATAGGTACTACAGGGTCCCGGACTCGCATCATTTCCTTTACAAGGCCCACTCTGCTGACCCAGAAACTATTTCCCAGGGCCCTAAAGGGGTTGCAACTGCCACTACTAAGAATCCACTCCCCTCTCAAAGGGAGTCCAGGGCTTTAGAGAGATGGGGTAAAAAAGTGTATACTTCTTCCACTCTTTCTATGAGGGCATTAAATTGTCAATTCCATATGATACAGTACCAAGAGTATTTGTTAGATGAATTGCATAAAAAACTGTCTTCACCTGAACCCCTAGATCGCAAGTCACTTCAGGATCTGGTACATAACTCACAACAGGTTAGCAACCATTGCTTGCAGTGTGGTTATGATGCATTGGAAGCTTCATGTAGGTCAGCAATGACAGGTGCAGTCATACGTAGGCATGCTTGGCTGAAGGAACAAACTCTGCCAGATCATGTTAAAGCAAAGCTTCTGGATGCTCCACTGGAAAAACAAAAGTTATTTGGCTCCACTGCTCAGGAGGTCTTGAAGAAATTTGAGGAAAAGGCTAAATTTGTACAAACAGTCAAAGATTTCCTCCAGGTCCAGCCACCAAGATTCAGCAGAAATTGGCCTTCTAAGAATTGTTCCTTTCCAGACACAGAGAGATTCCAAAGAGGCAAGAACAGGCGTGCCAGAGGTAGAGGGCAAGCTAGAGGCTCCTACAGAGGACGTCAATGGCAGCCTCCTAACCAGAGAGGTAGTGCAGGACCTACAACTGCTGCACAAGGACAGACTCAATGACTTCACCTTGACCCCGCTGACCAGGGCTCAATTGGAAGCACCTTTGGGCGGAAAGCTATCTTTATTCTCAAGAAATTGGCACAGTATTACAAGGGACAAATGGACACTGCAAATAATAGACAAAGGATACAGGTTCCATTTTCATACATTACCAAAAAGAAAAGGCATGCCAAACCTGCCACCGAATCAAAGGGCAGAGGCTTTAAAACAAATTGCCAACCTATTGCAAATGAAAGCTATAGAAAAGGTTCCTCTAACAGAACAAGGCCAAGGATTTTATTCCAGACTATTCTTTGTCCCAAGAAAAGAAAAACAATGGAGGCCTATTCTCGACTTGTCCGCACTGAATACTTATCTCATTGTGCCAAAATTCAAAATGCTGACCCTACAGCAACTCCTTCCCATGCTGGGCAAGGGGTCTTGGCTGGTAACTCTAGACCTCAAGGAGGCATACCTACATGTCCCTATCAGACAAAGTTGCAGAAGACACCTCAGATTTCTTGCAGGTTCAGAGCATTATCAATTCTCAGCATTGCCCTTTGGCTTATCTACTGCGCCCAGAGTATTCACGAAATACCTGGCATCAGTAATTGCACACTGCAGACTTCAGGGGATTCAAATATACCCATATCTGGATGACTGCCTTATACAAGCGGACAGCCAACAAACTTTGGTAAAACACTTGAATTATGCCATCTGCCTACTTCAGGCCTTGGGATACACAGTCAACATTCACAAATCAAGACTTGTTCCATCCCAAAGAATAACTTTTCTGGGTGCCGAACTAGATACAACCACCCAAATGGCTTTTCTCACAGAAGAAAAACAAAGACAACTACCGGATTACTTCAAAAATCTGACAAAACAAACTCAGCTGACTGCAAGGAAAATCCTGCAGGCCCTGGGTTACATGGCATCATGCATTCTTCTGATTCCACAAGCAAGGCTGCATAAGAGGAAAGTACAATGGTACCTAAGGAGTTTATGGTCTCAGCACAGTCACAGCCTAGAAGCTTTTATACCACTCATTCCATGCCTTCAAAAGGAATTTCTGTGGTGGGCTCAAGCAAGCCAGTCAAACAGGGGTCTGCCCTTCAGCAAACCAATAACCAGCCAAACCATTACATCGGACGCTTCAGACCATGGATGGGGAGCACACAAGGAGGGCAGATGCACCCAAGGGCTATGGTCACAGAAAGAATTGCGCATGCATATAAACCAAAAGGAAATGCTGGCAGTGATGCATGCAATCGAGGCCTTCAAACACTATCTGCATCAAGGCCACCTGCTAATAAGGACAGACAATATCACAGTTATGTGGTACATAAACAAGCAAGGAGGTACCCATTCCTACCCTCTTTGCAGGCTGGCAATGAATCTTTGGGAACTTTCCCTAAAACTCAATATAGAGCTGCAATCCCAGTTTGTGCCAGGAAAAGACAATATACTGGCGGACAGCCTAAGCAGAAATATCATGGATCCACACGAATGGATGCTGCACCCAGACATCTTCCTTCAGATAACACAATCATGAGGGAGGCCGGACATAGATCTTTTTGCCTCCCACCACAACCATCAGCTGAAGAAATTATGCTCAAGGACATACCACCCGCAAGCATGGAAAGTGGACGCCCTCTCTTTCAGCTGGAATACTCTAACAGTGTATGCATTTCCACCTCTTCCATTAATGGCCAAGGTCTTACTGAAAATCAGGACAGAGCAGCCGAAAGTGATAGTGATAGCTCCGGACTGGCCAAGACAGCACTGGTACCCACTGTTAAGGAGCATGTCACGCACGAAACCGTGGCCTCTACCACAATGATCACTTCTTCTGACACAGCACAATTACAAAACTCTGCACTCCAGCCTGAAAACCCTGCAGCTGACAGCCTGGAGAATACCTTGACTCCTCACCAGGAAAAGCTATCCAAGAGAGTGAAGGATATCATAATGGAAGCTCGCAGGCCTTCCACAAAAAAGGCATATTCAGCAAAATGGAAAAGATTCAGCTCTTGGAGCACCGCAAAGGGCCTTGATGCGACAGTGATGAGCATGGCACATATCCTGGAATACTTGGCAGAAATGCTCCACAATGGCCTTTCTTACTCTTCCATAAAAATTCATGCTTCAGCAATTTCAGCAGAATACAATACTGATCCACCTGTCTTCTCTCATCCTCTCCTAAGGCAGTTTCTAAGAGGAATTAAAAACATCAATCCTCCAAGGAAACCACCAGTGCCTACATGGGACCTTACCTTCATCTTGGAAAAGTTAACTCTGCCTCCCTTTGAACCAGCAGCATCTTCAGAACTACAGTTCCTGTCTTGGAAGACTGCCTTCCTTCTGGCCATAACCTCATCAAGTAGAGTATCTGAATTGCAGGCCCTCATGGCAGTACAACCATTTCTTATTTTTCATCAGGACAGAGTTTCTTTGAGAACCAATCCTTCATTCATGCCAAAGGTGGTATCCAGGGTCTCATTAAACCAAGCTATTCACCTGCCTACTTTCTTTCCAAATCCACAAAACAAGGGGGAGAAACTTCTGCATACCCTGGACATTCACAGACAGTTGCACTACTACTTGGACAGAACTAAGACTTACAGAAAAACTGACCAGCTGTTTGTAGCATATGCTGCTGGTAAAGAAGGAAAACCAATTTCCAAACAGACAGTTTCAAAATGGATAGGGAATTGCATTCAATTCTGCTACTCCTTTCATGGCAAAACTGTGCCAGCTAACATTAGACCTCATTCCACCAGAGCTACAGCCACCTCCACAGCCTTCTTAAGGGGGGTGGCTACCAAGGACATTTTAGAAGCTGCTACATGGAGCTCCGTGCATACATTTTCCAAGCATTACAACTTACCCTTATATTGCAGATCCAGAGCAGGCTTTGCTACGGCAGTCCTGCAGGGCATTTTAGCTACACCATCCTTTTCTTAGATCCTACCACCCCCAGCTTGGCTATGGTATTCTACCCATATGTAAGGACTGCAGATGCATCCTTGAAGGACATAGTACAGTTTTGTACCTACCATAAATGTAGATGTCCGATAGGTATGCATCTGCAGTCAGGTTTTCCCTCCCTCCTGCCCCTCTGTGGTATTCCTTGGGTACTTATCCCTCATTCTAGCTAGCTGGGGTTATTATCTATTATGGTGTATTTGTTTTATATTGCTGTGCATGTTTGGAATTTTTGCATCTCTCCAAATTTAGCTTTCCTTAGAGGGCACCTGGCATCTGGGGCAAGAAAAACTGAGAAAGATGGCGTCAGCTGACGCTTTTATACCCCAGGCGCTCTGATGTCGGGGAAAGGGCGACATCAGCCGACGCCGGACCCAGACTTTGGAATCCGGCTGACCGAAGGGCTGCCTGAGGCAGGACAACCCATATGTAAGGACTGCAGATGCATACCTATCGGACATCTACATTTATGGTAGGTACAAAACTGTACTTTCCTCCAGACTATTCTATTAATATTGCAGAAGAGATTTAAATGCCTAGGCAAAATATTTCTGATGACATTTGACTTACTGATGTGCAGTAAATCCATTAGTAATAGGTCAGAGGATGCAGTCTATGCCAGACACAGGTCACGTCTTTGGAGTCTGTAGGATACTAACTATCGTGACAGGAGTTTCAGACGATCCATGTAGGACCTGTTGTTTAGGCCTTGTATCATTTTAGTAAGGTGTGTTTGTGTGAGCTCCAGTTGTTGCATGTATCTGAACAGATGCATGCCAAAGGGAGGCATTATTTACAATGATTGGCCCAATGAAGGCTGAGCAAAGGGGGTTAATGACATCCCTAGATCTAGACACAATCCCTTTGTTTATAATCTGTGCAATATAGAAGGACTTTCTTACAACAACAGGCACACATTGGTCAAAAGTTAAGTCACTGTCCATATAAGTTCCCAAACCATGAACAACTGGGCCAAGTCTTAGCAGCCTATTGTCAGTGTGTCAGTTCCCAGGGTTAGGTGACTTTCCAAAAGATACAGTAATGCATTTTTTGGCATTTAGTTTTAGACTATGATTTTGACACAAGTTATTTAGTTGAGACCAGCCTCCCTGCAAGATGGCCAAGTCATTCTAGGATTCACTGGCTGCTCCGAGCTTGCAATCACCTGCAAACTTAGTCATCATCATCCACTTTTATCATTACTATTAGTATTATTATCACTATTATTATTAATCAGTATTACTTATAGTCATCCACTATCCTTCCTCATTATTTGCTATTAGAAGTGACATCAGATGGTGTATTATTGAGGATTTTAAATGCTGTTTTTCATGAGACATCTCTAGGGGAAACCTGAGTGTTTGGGGGGTAGTTGAGCATGAGTTTTGAGTTACAAAGCCATTTTTCAGTGTTTGTTACAGCTTCCTAAATAATTTTTTGGAGGAGTGCCAAGTTATCCAACCTGATACAAATGAGTGTGAAGTCATCAATGTATTGTATTAGGGAAGCCTGTTGTGTATCAGTGGGGGATGCTGGTGTGTTAAAGAGAAGGAGAATAAGGATAGAGCCTTGTGGAACACTGGTGGTGACTGGGAGGTATGGAGAAGAGGGTAGAGTGCGATTTTACAGACTGATACCTATTGGACAAAAAGCTCTTGAACCATAGAAGGGTGATCTGCGATAGACCTAATGTGGACAGTTGAAGTAGAAGTTTGCTGTGACAAATTGTGTTGAAGGCTTTAGACAAATAAAGAAATAAGGATGATACTAGTTTGTTGTCATCTCTTTCTTTGTTAACAGTATCT
Source organism: Protopterus annectens (assembly GCF_019279795.1). NCBI lineage: Eukaryota > Metazoa > Chordata > Ceratodontiformes > Protopteridae > Protopterus > Protopterus annectens. The sequence goes on along the minus strand of NC_056740.1, from coordinate 261,668,908 downwards.
ATAAGGGTTAGAGGTGCAGTGTTAGTACTATGGTAGGTATGGAAGCCATGTTTTTCCAGTATTTCAGAGATGGTGGGTTTAGCCTGATAGTTACATTCTTCATCTCATAAACACAGAGTACACAGTCTGATTCTGACTTCAAGGCAATTAGCCTACTATTCTCACATAAACCTAAGATCACTTTAGGTCTAAGGGTAGTGATGTCTGTTGAATTTCCTATTTTGTATAGATAGATAATGTGTGATTGCTTCCAAAGAAATGGTATATGGGATTCATGGGCTGACCTATTTATAAGGATTGAGACAAGATGGGCAATGATATTGGCTGCTATTTTAAGGTACTCACTTGGAAGGTCATCAGCTGAAGCTGAGCATGGTTTGAGTTCTTTTATATAGAATGAGCTTAATGGTTTGAAGGTGAAAGGGGACATAGTGATATATGGCTATTGGGCAGGGTTGGGATTAGATGTGGTAATCCTTGGTTAGGAACACTATGCTATCTATGAAATAAGAGATGAATTCTATTGCAGGTTTGAGTGATGAGTTTTTGAAAGAGGGATTAGGGTTGAATTTTTGACCATGTTGCAAGAATTCTTTAACAGATGACTTTAATCTTTTAAGTATGTGTTAGCTATTGTTCATAGTGTTGTTCTAGTATAGTTTTTTGCCTTCATTTATTTGCTTTTTATTTCAGATATGGAGCGTTTGGAAGTTTGAGATATTGTGATGTTTTGTATTTCTACCTTTCTTTCCACTCTTTTTTTTTTTTATCCTGCATTAGCATTCTACTCTTTTTGGATAGCCAAATTGCTTGTTTGTTTTTTAACTCTCTTTCTTCCAGGAGTTGTAAGGCTATTTTTTAAGTTGCATTGAATTCATTTAAATCATCATGTAAGCACAGTATTTTTTGGATATTCCAGTTAAAAGATAATAGGGTAGTAATTCATATGTCTGGGTTAAACTTGTACAGGTTGCATGTTGTTTTATAAACATCCCGTTTAAGAGGATGTGTCAGATGTATGGTTTAATTTCTCCAAATCTTTTAGGTTTCTAATACTGTTATGGGAATGGACCCCATTTCTAAGTCAGGGTTTGGTTAAAGTTCACGAAATTATTATTATTGAGTCAATCTTTGTTATCCAAAAGTGCTCCTCGTAGTACCCACAATGGGCCCAGAACTGATTCATGCAATTCATGCAGAGTTACATTTTATTTATTTTATTTATTTATTTATTTTACATTTGTTGACCGGGCTAGTCCAGCTGGATAATTTCCATTTTCAGTGGAGGCCCGGGGAGAAAAGCTCCACAATTAAAACAAGGTTAAACATTTAAGCAACAATGCATACATTTTAGTGTAGTAGAAAATACAGCGAAAAAAACAGGTAAAAAACAAATAGCCTAAGCTATATATTCATATTTTTTTTTTAGAACAGTACAGTAATTTAGTCATTTGAAATAGCAGGGAAAGATAGTGATTTTTACGTAGGGAGGTATGGCTGAAGAGCGAAGAAGTCATTTAGTCTGGATTGGTACAGAAGCAGAGCCAGAAGTTGTTAAGATGTAATAGAAGTTGTTTTTGAAAAGTTGAAAGGAGTCTAGTGAGGTAATGTGTGGGGAGGTTATTCCATATTTTCCCTATGGAGTTTGAAAATAGACAGTTACCTGCTGAATTTGTAATTCTAGTTGTGGTGACTTGTATCTTTTCGGCAGATCGCAACTGTTTCAAGTTTTGTAGGGAGTAAGGAGGTTACTGAGAGCTGGTGTTTTGTTGGTTGATAAAGAATGTTATGTGTAATTAAGAGTTGTTGATAGATAAGCTTGTTAGGTAGTTCTAACCATTGTAATTGTTTTAAGTTATTACAGTGGTGAGTTCTGTACTGGGATGCTGTGGCAAACGGGCTATATTATGATAGGATGTAGTTAGTTTTTTCAGGTTACCTTTAGAGAGATTGGTGTAAATAGAGGAAGCATACAGTAGGGTGGAGATAAGATGTGATTGAGCTAAGGTGGTCCGTGCTTCTGGAGTAAGGAAGGGTTTTATTCTGTACAGTGAACCTATCTTTTATTTACTGCTTTTATAGTGTTATTGATATGACAATCATAGTTAAGATTATTATCAATAGTAACACCAAGCAGTTTGGTAGTAGAGTCTGGGGAGATAAGAGAATTGTCAGCTGCAGTAATAGTAAAATTTAGTTGAGGAGATTTGTGGGTAGGTGAGAATAGTAATAGTTTTGTTTTCTTGGAGTTGAGAAGGAGACATCTTTTTGAGAACCATTGTTCAACGGTTGAAAAGGTAGATTGTGTGAGTGACTGGAGTTCAGATTGGGTGGGAGCTGTACAGATGATGGTAGAATCATCTGCATATTGTATGCAGGTAGTGTTATGGATAGATGATTGAAGATCATTAATAAAGATAGAGAATAAGAGTGGGCCTAATATTGATCCTTGAGGTACTCCTAAGGAGATAGGTAGTAGAGCAGATAGAGAATTTTTCCAGAGTACTGCTTGTTGTCGGTTTTCAAGGTAGGATGAGAACCACGTTAAGGAGGAAAAATCCAAGGCAAGTGAGTTTAGTATGTGTAGGAGAAGTTTATGGTTGACCATGTCGAAGGCTTTTGACGGGTCTAGGAAAAGAGAAGCAGTTAGTTTGTTATTATTACGGTTACAGTTTATTGTGTTAGTAAAGGAAAGTAGTGCAGTGGTCGTACTATGTGAGGGTCTAAATCCATGTTAAGTGTTTGCTAATAGGTTATTTTGAAGGAGATGGTTAAGTAGTTGTTTGTGTATACATTTTTCCATGATTTTAGCTACTGGAGATAATAGTGCTATTGGGCGGTAGTTAGAGAGGTCAGTGGATTTGCCTCCTTTATGTAAGGGTATGATGTGTGATATCTTCCAGATTGCCGGAAAATCACTTTCTTTTATGGATCTGTTTATTAGGATCGAAACAGGGTAGGCTATAGCTTTTGCTGCTACCTGAAGGAATTCAGCAGGAAGCTTATTTGCTGAGGGGGTAGTGGGTTTAAGTTTTTGTAAGAGAGATTGTATGTAGGAGGTGGGTATGGGTTGAAGTTGAAAGGAAGGAATGACGTTGTTGGTGTTACTTAAGATCAGTTGGGAAGCATCAGGGGATAAATGGCTTGCTAGTGTTTGTATGGAAGTAGTAAAGAAGCTATTGAAGTTATTGGCTATTAAAGAGGGATTATCAGGGTCTAGATTCTGTGGGTTAGGTGTTACTATTTTACCTGGGGTAAGTAGATGATTGATAGTAGACCAGAACCTTTTTGGTTCTTTTTGTGGATTGCTGAAGTTCTACATAGTAGTTCTTTTTGTCTGAAATAATAGCATTTTTGGTTTTGTTTCTCAGCTCTCTAAAGGTTTGATAGTCTGTTGGGTTTCTAGAGGAGCCATTTCTTCCAAGATTTATTTTAAGCCTGATCTTTTGTTTAGTATTAGAGGTAAGCCAGGGTGCTGTTCTGGTCTTTATTCTAATGGTACGACTTGGGGCATGGTGGTTTAGGATTGTAAGGAATGCTGAGTTGAAATATTCTATGGCTTTGTTGAGAGAGAGGTGCTTTAGAGGGTCCAATTGTATTGTGAGAGTTCTGTTTGAAATCTTTGGGGATTAAATTGTTTCTTTGAATATAGTGTTCTATGTGAGGTAGGTAAGTTTTGATGAGTTTTAGCTCTAATGACATATGTGAGGGAGTGATCGCTAAGGTCATCAGGAAGGATGCCAGTTTTGTAGCTTTGTGAGGGGGAGTTTGTAAGAACCCAGTCTAAGGTGGTTCCTTTTTGCTTGTTTTATTTATTCTAGTGGCACTATCAATTAGTTGTTTGAAACCAAAAAGGTTTAAATGGGAAGTAGGGTTAGCATTGTTACAAGATTTCCAGTCAATGTTAAAGTCTCCAAGAAGTAGTGTTTCTTGGGGGAGGTAATTTGAGAGTTGTTCAAGAAGTTGTTCTAATGTGGGGATATTATTTCCTGGAGGCAGATAAGCACAAATGATGTTTATTGATTTAGTAGTATTAATTTGAACTCTAGAGCAGATTATTTCGACATTATTGTTTTGGGTAAGAGCAAGGTCAAGAAGAGTAAGCTTCAGGTTAGATTTATATAGGATAGCTACTCCTCCTTTCTTGGAGGTGCGATCAAGTCTAACAATGTTATATCCAGGTGGGGTAATTTCAATATCTTTAATAGATGGTTTTAGCCAGGTTTCTGATAAGCATAGAATGTCAAAGTTGTGTACTTCTAGTAGGGTGTGTATTTGACTAACTTTATTACAGATACTGCGTATATTTAGGTGGGCCAAGGATAGTATGTTTGTAGTTATAGTTGATGGAGGAAGGAGAGCTTTTATATGGTGACTGTGTGTTTCAGTAGTTGTAGGTTGAGGGCCTGGATTGTGGTGTATGTCACCGTCCTGAAGTAGATGGAGTAGTAGACCATAGTTTTTGGATATGTGTTTTAGAGATGTGTCAAATACTTTCTTTGATTTAGTTTTTAGTAGTTTACAATGAAATAGTCTATGGTATTTTTAGGTACATTTTTAGCTACATTTAGGGGTAGCATATCTAAAAATGACTGTAGGTTTTGTTTTTTTATTCGCCCCATTGCTCCTACTACTACTATTGGAACAGTCTGGGCATTTTTCCTCCACATTGCTCTCATTTCTGCCTGCAAGTCTTGATATTTTATGATTTTGTGTCTTGCTGTATGTAAGACACTGTAATGGCAATGTGTCAGTGCTATTTTTGTGTTTATGTAATGAAGTTCTATATCTGGTGTTCCCGCACCTACTTTTTTGGACTGTTGGTAGTGGGTGATCCAATACGATGTACATTTCATCATTCTCTGTAACACTTTGTGGTTCATGTTTCCAATGCATCTCAGCTACTTCTGTATTGTGGTGTTTGAACAATCCTCAATGGAACAATCGTGAAGCACCATTGTGTCTTTCGGTGTATAGGCCCTCTGCCATAAGTGTATTACACCCAGCAACAAGGTATGAGACTCATTCGAATTCTTCTTTTTTTTTTTTTTTTACAGTACCTACATTTGTTGTCTCTCCCACATGTTCATTGGACCTTGTAAACTAATGTGTATCTTGTCCACTATGCTGGGCTGCTGTTATCGACTTTTCATCCTCTGGTTTCATCTTGCATCCCCTTATCCATTCCTGTGTCAAATCCTTATCAATATGAAGTTGAAACATGAGATCTCTATACTTCTTACTATATTTATGGCTTTTCCACATTTTTTTCTTCTTATCTGATCCTTCTTACATTCTTGCTTTTGTTTTTTTTGCTGTATGACTTTTGTCGACTTCTGGATTGATTTCCATTCCTGCTTGCCAATTGAATGATTCTGTTAAACTAAGCAGAGTGGTCATCGTAGGCTTTGTCTCCTCCTGCTTTAAAACTTTCACGACTATTTGGATCTGATGAGGTCAGCACATATGTATGCAGTCCCACAGCTGCAGATCTATACATATAATCAGTTTTGAGGAGGCCTATACTTCATTCAGAGCATGAAGTATATAATCTTGGTATAGTCTGATGTTAATATTTCATTTTGTAAGCATGAAGCATTTTTATTGTTTTTCTGTACAACTGATCCAACACCTTTTGGGAACAGCAATCACAGCAAAACTCTTCAGTTAAAGGGGCATTATATCCTTTCTAAAATCACACTTCTACTTCGGACCAAAGCAGAAAATGCTGCCACCCACTTAGCTAATCACCTCCATGTTTGTGACATCATTAATGACATTCTAACAATCCCACCCACCTTGTTAACATTCTCCTACTTTGTGAGATCACAGTGAGTCTCTGCCCATCTATCAGTTTATATCCTATTGCCATTGCAGTTTTGTTTTCCCTGTGTAAAATACAAGACGTTACTTTAGTTCCTACATCATAGTAGAAGACTGGTCCAAGGGCAGTGGTAAAAATACACACTGACAAGGCAAGAGTGGCTACAGCATACCTCATAATCTCTTAGCACAGACTAAGTTCCTTTATTTCAAGGCGGACTAAATTCTCTTACTTGACTGATACAGCACAGCTTAGGTCTTCAGGGTAGAAGTTGTAAGAGGCCAGTTTATTTAAAAGGATTTGATGAGAAATGGTGTCAAATGCTTTTGCCAGTCATATGCTTTTGCCATGTTCATAGGTAGGTACTAGGCTATTGGTCCTAGAGCCTATATAAGCCTAGCCAAAAATGTACCATGTTGAGAAAGGTAGCAGAGACAAGTTGGCAATTGTTTTTGAGGTGACTAATGGAATTGGTAAAACTTTTATAAGGGCTGTACTAGTACTGTGCTCAGGTCAAACACCATGTTGTGTATCAGATAAAAGGTAATTCTTTAGGAAGTAGTCTAATATTTGTTTGTGGATACACTTTTCTAGGATTTTAGCTAGGGGAGAGAGAATGGCTAGTGGTCTATAGTTGGATTTGTTTTGTGAGGGGCCTCCTTTATGAAGTGGAATGACATGGGATATTTTCCAAAGGAGAGGTGCATACCTTTCAGAGATAGAATGGTTGATTAGAATAGATGTAGGGTAGGCAATAGATGTGACAGCTACTTTCAGCAAGTCTCCAGGTAGTTCAAGAGTACATGGTTTTATCTTAGATAGTATGTTTTGTATGTGCCTTGTTTGAATGGGTTCAAATTTGAAAAAGGTAGGCGGTTGAGTAGTAGGAGTGGGTATGGAAAGTGGAGACTTAGTAGTTTTGTTTAGTAGTGAGGTTATTAAGGTAATACAATGGGAATTTAATTGGGTGGCTATAGAGTCTGTAGTATTAGTAGGACACACCTTAGACACCTCCTCTAGTTAATTAAGACCATATCCCACCTTGCTTTCACTTCCATTATCACCTCTCCTTACTCCATCACACTGTATTCAACCAATATACACTTACCAACCAATACACACCCATCTCATTCTTACCATACTCACTGACTTTCTACTACACCATGCTCATCCTTCATTGTGTAGCACTATTCACTCTTAGCACCTTGTCCTACCTTACACCCTATCATGCAAACTTAAGTTACACCCAGCACACTTCCATCACCCATATAATTCATTCAAAGTTAAACCAATTACATTTGCTATTAACTCAGCTATCTACAACTACACAGTTTTAGACCTCGCCCCCGTCAAATGGTTCCCCCAATATACTACCCTACAGGCAACTGTGCATTACAATAAACTAATACTCAAATACCTAAAGAACAACTACTTAACAGCCATCCTACTCAGTCTTAGTGCATACATTCACCCCAACCCCAGACCCTCAGCCTTTCAAGGCAACACTAACAGTGTTCAAAACCACTCTCTTAATATCCCCAGAAAAATTAATTATCTGCTCATAATAAACTTAAACATAAGAAGCATTTTAAACAAAATACAGGAACTTCATGCAAGCCTCTCTATACTCCTCTGACATGGTCCTTCTGACAGAAACCTGTCTCAAACCAGGTATTCTTGATAATGAAAATCTTTCCACTGGCTATAGCATTCTCAGGCAAGATAGGAAAATAAAAAAAGGGTGGTGGTATAGCCCTGCTCTTCAAAAACCATCTTACATTAGAGAAGGGGTAACCTTAACCCCCCTAATTTCTCCAACTTAGAAATACTCTTGGTTAAAATAAAACTCAACCAAAAGAAAAATATCAACATCATAGGTACCTATATTCCTCCTGGCAACAACATAGACAAACTTGAAACCATCATACAGTGGTCCTCAAGTAACCTCCCACAAGAGACCACTATATTAGGGGACTTTAATATTAACTGGAACTCCTGCAACTCTAACCACCCTACCACCCATATCAACCTCTATGGCTTTACCCAATTAATTCAAACCACAACAAGGTTTGATAAAACTACTAAAAAGGAAACTATCCTTGACTGGATTCTCGCCAACTATTCCACACTTTCCTATAGTTCTGGTACCCTCCCTGATTCACTCATTGACCACCTCCCAACATACATTATATATCATCAGGCAAATCCTACAAAAGAAACATCTACTCACCAAATTCGCAACACCAAAAATTTCAGGCCTCAAGATTTCATAATATCCCCTTAAGCTCTGCAACTGGAAACCCCTCAAAACTTTATCCCTGGACAGTGCAGTTGACTAATTTAACACCACATTTTTATAACATGGCCCCTATCAGGACAATACGAGCAAAATCTAATTACTCTCCTTGGCTCACTAAACAGACAAAATCACTCCTAAAAGAAAGGAATAAAGCGTGGCACGAATGGACCCGCAGAAAATCAGTAGTTACTCACCAGACGTATCTCCAGCTAAGAAACAAAGCCAAAACCTAAATAAGACTTGATAAGAAGAATTACTATACTAGCTTACAAGCTAAATACTAAAATAATCCTCAAAAATTCTGGACCATTTTAAATGAAATACTACAACCAGGTCAAACTGAGACCCCTCAACCAACAGCAACTAATCCCCTGGAATGTATTGCTATCTAGTTTAATAAATACTTCATTGACTCCATCAAAATCCTTACTAACCAAAACTTCCCATCACTGCCCATCAACCTAACCTCTCTACTAGATAATAACACATTCTCCTTAAAACCAGTACCAACCCACAACATGCATACATACTGGTTCAGGCTAAAACCCACAACCCTGGCAGCTGACAACCTACCCTCAACATACTTAAAAATAGCAGTTGAAGCCATCTTCTATCCAGTTTCCCTACTAATTAATCATTCCATATCCGAGAAATGCATCCCCACTCTCTGGAAAATTGCTCACATCATACCCCTACACAAAGGAGGTCCCTCCACTCACTTCTCTGACTATGGGCCCATAGCAATCATATCCCCTCTATCAAAAATCCTTGAAAGGTGTGTTCACACCCAAATACTTAAGCATCTCCTAGACAATAAATTACTTACAAATACTCAGCACGGCTTTCACAGCACGGCTTTCACCCCTACCATAGTACTACCACAGCCCTTATTAGCTTCACAAACACCATCATTCAACTTCGAAATAAAGGTGAGCTTGTGTCAGCACTCTTTTTAGACTTATCAAAAGCCTTCGATACAGTGTCTCATAACAAACTGCTGACGGCCTTCTCCAAACTGAACCTCAGCTACTCCACTCTAGCCTGGTTTCAGAACTACCTCATAGATCGGCAACAAGCGGTATGGTGGAACAAAGCTCTTTCTCCTTTACTACCAGTGACTTTGGGCATGCCTCAAGGGTCTATTCTCGGCCCTCTCCTTTTTAACCTGTTTACAAATAATCTCCATAATGCTACAACTCTAGCCACACTTACACAGTACTCAGATGACTCCACTGTCATATGTTCTACCCCAACTCTACCTGAACTACAGAACTTAACCCAAACATCATTCAGTGCTATTGAATATGCCCAATTAATCTTGAACCCAAATAAAACTAAATGTATGCTCTTCCACTCCACTAAATTCAAAACCCAATCCACTTACTTCAACATCACATCCAGTAATAAGACTTTGATCGAACCAGTACCATCCACCCAAATTCTCGGTGTTGTTATTGATCAAAATCTGAAGTTTGACTTGCACATTGCCCAGACCGTAAAAAAGTACACAAGAAAATAGGTACCTTATACAGATGCAAAAACTACCTAACAACAAACTCCAGAATAACCACATTCAGAACTCATCTTCTGTCAACTTTACTATACGCCTCACCCATCCTTACCAACCTCTCCAAATCAGACCTAAGCTAGCTAGATATAAGATAGCTGAATTTGCCACTAGCTGTCCTCCTACAACCCATCATTGTAAGGCCCTAAGACAACTATCTTGGTTACAACTACTCCACCAGCTCATCCTCACACAGCTCTCTACTACCCACCAAATGTGTTATAAACCTGATAAAACACCAGCTCTACAAGGCTTCCTCAATCCCCATATAAGTACCCGTCCACTAAGATTCACTAATAAAGCTCTAATTGAAGTAACCAGGAGTAAAAATAGCTCAGGTGATTCTCTATACTCCTACTACATTGATAAACTGTGGAATGTCTTACCACTTGAAATTAGAACTATAAGTAGCTTAAAAAAACGTCAAGCATCACATTAAAGCCCACCTCACCAGTTCCTGGACTTGTACATGTACTGAGCATGGGTAGCCCAAACTATGGAACTAACTGATTTAAAAAAAAATAATTGCATATGTAATGAGCATTGAATTTAAGTCATGTGACTACCTTTTGTTGTTTTTTATTTCTCACTGTAAATATCTGTCAGATTTTAAGTCTTCAGTTTGCTATGCTACCTGTATATAAAACTAAGTATCGTAATTGCATTCTCATTGTGTAGAAGTATCTCTACCTGTTACTACTGTAAGAACTGTCTTCTAGAAGCATTGTTATATAAGAATATTAGTCTTGTCTCCCACTTGACCAATTTATTCTGTTTTAATCTTTTTACTGTTATGAATGTCTGTTACTATTTTTTTTTCTTCATTGTATTTTACAATTTTCTTTCTACTAACATAATAGTTTACTAACAATGGAGCTTTTCTCCCCTGGCCTCTGCAGAGAAAGGGTTTTATGCCCAGTCGGGCTCTTCTGGCAAACAGATGTACAATAAATAAAAAATAAATAAATTGTAGGGACTGGGGTAGTGGGTTTTCCAGGATTAACAAGGAGGTTAACTGATTGCCAAAATTTTTGTGAATTTGTTTTGATATTTTAGTTGGCAAGATTGTAAGTATGGTTTTTTATCTAGTTTGATTTGTTTCTTGGCTTGATTTCGGAGTCATTGGTAGGTGATGAGATTAGTATTACTTCTGTTACTAAGATAAAGAGACCACATTTTATCCCTTTGCTTGAGGATTTATTTATTTATTTTATTTTATTTTATTTTCCATTTGTTGACCGGGATAGTCCGACTGGATACATGTCCATTTTCAACGGTGGCCCGGGGAGAAAAGCTCCACACACGATATATACAGTACATTATGACAAACAGTGAGAGGAGTACATAAGACATGAGAATAAGTAACTGTAGTTTCACATATTTACACTATACATGGTAGGTCATAAGTATAATACATTCCTTCTTTAAGTCATTTAGCCTACACTATCCAATTGAGTTAGAGTCTTTGGGACGCGGTTGAGTTGAAGTCTTGGGGACAGTGAGAAGATGCTAGTCAGGTTTAGTGCAAGGACAGAGCCAGTGTGATTTAAAATGTTTTCTGAGATTTTCTTTGAATAGAGTTGGTGAACAATTAAGTGTGAGGTCGGGTGGTAGTTGATTCCAGATTTTGCCAGTCGAGTTGGCAAATAAGGCTTCACCAGCTGCGTTATTGGATTTGATTGTTTGGATAAGTAGTCTATTGGATGAGCGCAGTTTGCTGTGATTACTATATGGGCTGACAATGTTTTTAAGGGATGGAATATTATCTGGGTGGTGTAGGGCTTTATGGGCTAATATGAGCTGAGTAAATTGAAGAAGGGAAGGAAGTTCAAGCCACCCTAGGAGATTTAGATTGTGGCAGTGGTGTGTCCTATAGGATGAGCCTGTGGCAAATCTAGCTATGTGATTGTAGCAATGGGATAATTTGTTGATTTCAGTGCTACGCAAGCCTGTGAACAGGGGGGAGGCATAAAGGAGGGTGGAAAGAAGATGACATTGTGCAACTGAAGTTCTGGCAAGAGGAGTGAGGAAGGGTCTAAGCTTATAAAGTGATCCTAGTTTTTTGTTTATGGTTTTGATGGTTTGATTAATATGAGCATCATATGTAAGATTATTGTCTATTGTGACTCCCAGGAGTTTGGTTTGGGCATCAGGGTAGATAATGGTCCCATTGTTAAATGTAATGGTCATGGTTGGAGGGTTGGACCTACGAGTGGGTGCAAAGAGAAGCAGCTTAGTTTTTTGGGGGTTTACTAGCTGACAGCGATTAGTGAGCCAATATCCAACAGTATTGAAAGTGCTCTGGCTTAAGGAAAGCAGATCAGATTGTGAGGAGGCCAAGCAGATCAATGTGGAGTCATATGCATACTGAATACATGTAGCCTTGGGAATAACAGTGTAGAGGTTATTTATAAACATGGAGAATAAAAGGGGTCCTAGTACTGAGCCCTGAGGGACTTATAAGGAGATGGGTAGACAGGATGATAGCTTTTCTTGCCATAGGACTGCCTGCTGGCGTCCAGATAGATAGGACCGAAACCATAGTAGAGAGTGGGAGTCAAGGGAGAAGCTAGTTAGGGTCTGTAGGAGTAACTGATGGTTGACCATGTTGAACGCCTTAGATAGATCAAGAAAGAGAGCAGAAGATTATTATTATGGTTATGGTTGATTACATTGGTAAAGGAGAGAAGAGCTGAGGTGGTGCTGTGAAAAGGTCTAAAGCCATGCTGAGATACAGCCAGTAGCTTGCCTTCTAAAAGGTGGTTCTTAAGTTGTTTCTGGATACATTTTTCTATTATTTTAGCTAGTGGAGATAGAATAGCAATGGGCCTGTAATTAGATAGTTCTGTAGAGCTTCCACCTTTATATAATGGTATAACATGAGAAACTTTCCAAATTGATGGGACAGAGGCTTCGGATAATGTTCTGTTTATTAGTATTGAAACTGGGTAATCTATGATGTCAGCAGCCTTTTGCAAGTATTCTGCTGGGAGGAGGTCAGCAGCTAGAGTGGTGGGCTTTAGTTTTTTGATAAGACAACGGATGAGTGAGGTAGGAACAGGTTGGAAACTAAAGGTTATTAGAATTGTTTCTTTTGTTAACCAAGGGAGTTTTTTGGTTTTGATACAACTTTTTTCTAAGTGGGGCAAGCTTATTTAATGTTTGCAGGAAAATGTTATTAAAATACTGCACTGCAAAGTCCGTAAAGTTTTTAGAGGTGTTCACTTATGTTGTTTTACGAGTGTGTTAAAGAGGGTTGGGGAATACTGTTTTTTGCTACAAATGCAGAGGTATGTAATATTGCTACAGTTATTTTATTTATTTATTTTTTTCTTATTAGATAACTTAAAGTGTCAGGTGGATAGCCGTCTTCATAGTTAATGTTAGGTTTGTTTGTCAGAATCCAATCAAGGGTGGAATGTCTGTTTGTATGCTTGTCAATGCATGTAGGGTGGTGTATGTTTTGATGGACGTTATATAGGTTTATAAAATTTGTTGGTGCATTAGAGGAGCAGGTGAGCCAGTCCAGGTTAAAGTCACCAGCTATTAATGTTTCTTGGCTAAAGTTAGAGGAGACCCATTTAAGGATGTTTTCAATTTTTTGGAGGTTATTTGCAGGAGGAAGCTATAATGACAATAGCTTTATGTTTGTTTATATCAAGTCTTGCAACTATAATTTCTGAATTAAGGAGATTGGATGGGATGTAGTTAAGTTGAACTGCATTAAGGTTGTCTTTGAACATGATAGCAATGTCCCCACCACCACATTTAGGTAATCTGTCTTCTCTGATGATACTATACCCATTAGGGAGTAATTCTTCTGATTTTATATGGGGCTTAAGCCAGGTTTTTATGTCTGGGGAATAAAGGGCAATGGCAGCATGAAATTTGTGGACTTTATTAAGGAGGCTTCTGAGGTTGAAATTTATGATGAGAAGGTCTGAAATACATTTTTTAGAATAGATATAGGGAGGAGTCAGAATTTGTGGGTAGTGGAGGGCATGTGCCAGAGAAAGTAATGAGAGCAGGGCCTGGGTTTGAATGGATGTCAGACTGAAGTTTAATGTGGGTAAGGGAGTGCAGGATAAGAAATTTTAGTTTGGAAATAGTTTGTTGGGTATATAAAGATTGTTAGCAGGTCTGTGTGTGAAAGTACCCAAGAGAGAAGAGTAATGTTGGAGAGTGGATAAAAAGATGAGGAGAGATGTGTATAGGAGCCTTACTTTGACAATGATCTGGTATGATGCGTAAAGTATGAGATGGGTAATATGTGAGATGGTAGGCCTGGTATAAGGAAGAATACAGGGCAATGGATAGTAGGGATAAAATAAGAGTGAGAGAGATGGTAAGTTTTATTGAGGGCATGGTAGAGATGTTATTAAATTCTGAAAAAAGGGGGGGGGGTAGGAGTGACAGTCATATAGAGCCATGGTTTACACCTCTGGGTGGCTAGCCCTGGTGTGTGTGTGTGTGTGTGTGTGTGTGTGTGTGTGTGTGTGTGTGTGTGTGTGTGTCTGTCTGTGTGTCTGTCCTTACATTCACTGCTTGAAGTATTCCTAACCATTTGGGTACTCCCAGCCACAGAAGCCTGATGTCCGGCCAGTCTTCCAAAGACTCCTGACTTTATAAGCTATGCCGAACATCACCATACACTCCCTGTGTAATGTAGGGCATAAAGGTGATGTTACCAAAACAGAGCTTCTTTGCTGCCAGTCTGAATGTATCTTTTACATCATTGGTATGTTTACCTATATCCATTTTCTGCCCGTTGAATGCATCTTTGTTGTCCAGTGACTTTTAAGTCTTTCTTGGCTGTTTTGCTGGATGCTTTCTCCAGTGCCTCTCATGTGCCCGATTCTCTCCCCCCTGCTCTGCAGAAGCCTGATAGGGTTCTTGAGGAGTGTTTTTTTATATAAATCCCCTGCTGCTGACCCCTTGGTAGTGTCTGTGGCCTCTGATAAGCCATCTCTTTTGCTTCTTTGACAAGTTATTGCATTCTGACAAGTCTTTCTCAGGCCTGTCAATTTTTTTCTGATTTTCCAGAGTCTGAAGGTAACACTTCTGTTCTTTCCTTGCTAGGGACTTCCTCTCATTCTATTTCATGTAGTTATGATGTGAGGGATGCCCCTTCTAGGGCTGCTGTTTGTGGTTCAGTTATGAGGAGATATACTTGACTTAGGTTTCAACCTTTACCTGATGATATTAAAGATAAGTTGATGGATGCTCCTCTGGATTCTAAACTTTTAATTGGGGAAGATGCTCCTGGTTTAAGTCCCTTCAAGATAAGGGTAAGGCCATATGGGAGCTTAAGTCTGCCTTTGTTCGTAGGCAATCCCATTCTTCTAATAAAGGTATGAAGAGTGACAAACAAGCTCCTCCTGCTAAGGCTGTTAAATTTCTGGGGACCCCAAACCCTTCCTTTCTGGACAAACCAGGCACTGTGTAACTATCAGTCTCTTTTCAAACACTTTCCTCTTTCTCTTCTGGTTTGGCTTCAGATCACTCAGGATTCTTGGGTTCTGTCGATCTTTCATCAAGGGTACTTCAACTTGGAGAACTATTCTAGATCTCTCTTATCTATACAGTTTTCTAAAGGTACCTTCCTTTTGGATGTGTCCCTTCAGATTGTTTCCTCTTTTGCTCTCTTAGGCGTATATGATGTCTCAGGATCTCAAGGATGCTTATCTCCATGTTCCAATCCATTCTCTTTTCAAAAAGTGTTTGTATTTTTCTGTTATTCTTGGCATTTTCAGTTCTCTGCTTTGCCCATTGGCTTTTCTACTGCCCCACATGTGTTCACCAAATGCATTTGCTAGTGTGATTGCCTTTTGCGGATTTCAAGGAATCTAAATATTCCCTTACTTGGATGACCTGTTGATTCAGGCTTTGTCTCCAGAGACCCTTTTGCAAAATCTGCATTTTGCCATATCCCTTCTTCAGAGCCTGGGGATTACTATAAATTTCAAAAAGTCTTCTCTGATACCTTCTCAGGATCTTGTTTTTCTGTGTTGCAGGATTCAGGCGGTGCCAATGCTTGTATCCTGACCCCACCAAAGGCCTTAACTCTCATTTCTTTCTTTCATAGTCTTCTTCCTCTGGCTTTCATTATCACCAGGGAGATTTTGAGACTTCTGGGTTTCATGTCATCCACCATTCCAGTGCTCCCTCTAGCCAAACTTCATATGAAAAAGTTTCAATGGTTTCTGAAGTCACTGTGGCTTTAAGATGCTCATCCTCTAGAATTTGTAGTTTCTCTTTTTCCTTGTCTCAGACAGGAACTTCTCTGGTGGATTCAGAATTTGTCTGTGAATCCAGGGATCCCTTTTCACCCCCCTCTTCCCTCTCAGGAATTGCTCACAGATGCTTCAGACATGGGATGGGGTGACTTTTGTCTCTTTAAAGATACAGAGGGTGTGGTCACCTCATCAGCAGAAGGAGCACATCAATGTCAAAGAGATGAGAACTCTTCTGCTGGCTCTTCAGGCCTTTAAGTCTTTGTTTTTTCTCCAGGGCCTCAGTGATGTGGTATATTAACACGCAGAGCGGAATGAGATCTTACCTTCTTTGCTGGTTAGCCCTTCTGGTATGGGATCTTGGTGTCAAGTGACTCTTCAAACAGTTTCTATCCCTTCTGATCAGAACATTGTGGCAGAAACTTTAAGCAGGTCCTTAACTCAGTCTCATGAATAGACGCTTCACAGGGATGTGTTTCTGGACATTATCCACCCGTGAGGTACTCCTCAAGTGGATCTTTTTACCTCCCGTCTGAACAGACAACTTCCTCTGTTTTGTGGCCCTCCCCTTCCTCTCATTCAGAAAGCCCTTTTCAAAATTCAGCAGAATGCTCCCAAAATCTTGTTAGTGACTCCCTTTTGGCTGTGACAGTACTGGTTCCCTCTTCTGCATCCAGCCAGGAGTAATCATCACAAGTCACCTCATAGGGTAGATCTAATCACACAAGACAAGGGATCTCTTATCCATCCTGTCCTGTCCACTCATCAGATTACACTGTGGGTGAAGATTTTGAATCCTCATAGACACCTTTTTGCTGAGGATGTACTGCAAGTCCTGCAGGAGGCCAGGAAAACTATGACTAGGAAATCCCAATTATCCAAATCGAAGACGTTTTCTTTCTGGTGTCTCTCTCATAAACTGGACCCATTTACTGTGGGCATTCCTTTAGTTCTCTCTTATTTGTGTGAATTGCTTAATGCTGGTTTGGCCTATTCTTCTATTAAGGCCTACATATCAACTATCTCTGCTTGTCTGGCTTTTTGTCTTCCTTTAGCTGCTAGATTTGAGGTGAAGCAATTTCTTAAAAGTATCTTTAATATTAGATCTCCTAGAAAGTATGTTCCTCCTCCCAGGGATCTTAATTCTGCTCTGAAGAAGTTGCCTCAGGCTGCTTTTCATCTTGCTGCTTCAGCTTCCTTGCAACATTCTTCCTGGAAGACTGTTCTTTTGTTAGTGCTTACTTCTGCCAGATGTTTGAGTTGCAGGCCCTTATGGCTTGTCCCCCTTTTTTGTTTTTTCTTGAGGACAGGGTATCCAAGCACACTAACCCTTGTTTTATGCCAAAAGTGGTTAACGAGCCATCACTTAATCAGTCTATTATTCTGCTTATCTTTTTTCCCACAAACTGACAGTGAGAGGGTGCTGCATACTTTGGACATGCATAGGCGACTTAAGAGTTTATTTTGATATGACCAAGTCTATTATAAAATATTATCAGTTATTGTTTCTTTTCAGCCTAGATCTCTTGGGACTTGCTATATTCAAGAAAACTATTTCTTGTTGAATTTCTACAGCTATTTCCTTTTGTTACTCATTTCATGGCAAGAGTCTTACTTTATCAATTAAGGTTCATTCTACTAGAGCTGTGGAGTCTTCTAGTGCCTTTTTTTAAAAAGGCTTAGATACTAATTCTATTCTTGAAGCAGCTACCTGGACTTGTGTATGCCTTTACCAAGCACTACAAGTCGGATGCCATCTCCAGAGCTAGGGTTGGTTTTGCTAGTTCAGTTCCTCATGTTTTTTTAGGGGTCTCTTCTGCCTCTTCATCCTCCCAAGTTTCCTCTTGAGCTTTGGCACTCTCCTGTATGATTAAGAATATTGCAGCAGTGAATGTGAGGACATAGTACAGCTGTGTAAATTCTTACCATAACAGTAGATGTCCTTGCCTTCACTGCTGCAATATTTGCCCCCCCCCCATCCCCCTAGTTCTTTACCTTCCTTGATGTACACATTACTACTTGAGTTCCTTGGAATGGTGTTCCGCTTCGAGCAATTGGTTCTGTTTTTGGTAAGCCTGAACATCACCCTTATGCCCTACATTATTTAAGGAGCATATGGTGACCTTCAGCATACCTTTTAAATTTAGGAGTCTTTGGAAGACTGACCGGACATTGGGATTCTGTGGCAGGGTGCAGGGTTTCTCCATATGGTTAGGATTAATGCAGCAATGAAGGCAAGAACATATATCGTTGTGGTAAAATTTTACACAACTGTACTATATTTATATATCTATCTGTGTGTGTGTGTGTGTATATATATATATATATATATATATATATATATATATATATATATATATGGGTTACCTTTACTTGCCTGAAAGTTCATTTGACTGACAAGCATTTCAGTCAGACCAAATGACGGACACTTCACTTCCCCTAAAGATCATTTGCCTGACAATTCATTTGACTGACAATTAGTAGTGGCAGTGTGTAGAGCACTGTAAGGCAAGTAAAAGGAATATGTCCTGTTCCCCACTGTAGTGCGACCCTGGAGTTTGTATATATGGTTAGGGGAGGTGTGGAGGGCACAGCCCCCCACATGGGGGGTGGGGGGTGCAGCCCCCCACCTACTTTAGTTGTACTAAACAATATAAAACCAAAAGCAGAGAATATAAAATCAGACTAAGTGGGTGGCTGCGTCCCCCACAACCCCTGGGTACTGGATTAGAGAAGAGGTGCAGTAGGTGGTGTGGAAATTGTTAGTAAAAATATTACAAGGGGGCCTAGAATGGATCCTTGGTGTATACCTGTTTGGATAGGCAGGAAAGGTGAGCAGAAGGTCTGTCATCTAACAGATTGTTGTCTGTTGTTAAGATAACTAGAGAACCAGAGAGTAGTCGATGCAGAGATGTTAAGTTCAGTTTGTTTAGTCAGAAGCTTAGGGTGGGAGATGATGTTGAATGCCTTGTAGAGGTCAAGGAATAGGCATGACACCAGTTTATCTCTTGCCTCTGCTATAGTCTGGGTGAAGAATAGAACGGCCGTGGATGTGCTGTGGTGAGGCCTAAATCCGTGTTGAGAGAGAGTGAGATTTTCCTGGAGCAGATATTTAAGAAGTTGTCATTGAATACATTTCTCTAGAATTTTGAGAGAGGGGAGAGAATGACTAGAGGTCAGAAATTGGAAGGGTCGGTAGACGTGTCATTATTTTTATCCTAGCTGTATCAAACCAGATACTGTGGTCATGCAATGGGTGTGGGGTTATCTGCTGATGAAAGTACTGGGCCTGCTATTTGCTGGTACAATTCTGGAATTGGAAGGCACAGTTGTATTTGGGTGAATCACACTGGAGAACAAGCTATAACTGTTGTTCCTTTGAACCAAAAATCCATCCATGTGATTTTTATATATTCTGAAAGGGTCACACCAGATACTATTGTTATGGAATGGATATGGTAGTGGTCTTTGGATGAAATGACTGGGGTCTGCTGTTTGCTTTGCATGACTACAGTTGTTTTAGGTGAAGCAAGATGGAATAAATGTTGTGACTACTGTCTTTTGTAAAGAAATTATCATATTTTTAAATATGGCAGAGTCACACCAAATACTGTCAGCAGGCAATGGTGATGTGAACTGTCTGTGCTTGAAATTGTTTGCCTTGCTGTTTGAAATTGTAATTCTATCTTTGCAGAACTAATGTTTATTTAGGTGAAACAAGGTGGAATACAGATTGCTTTAACTGTATGCATGTGCTAAAATGCATTACATTAACAATGTTTTATACTGGCAGTGTCAGACCAGTTGCTGTGGGTAGGCAGTGGATATGGGGGTTGTCTGTGGGTGAAATGTTTGGCCCTGCTCTTTGCTGTTGTAACTTAACTTTGGATGGTGCAGTGGTGCAGTGATAGCATTGTCACCTCACAGCAAGAGGCTCTCCGGTTTGATTCTCGGCTGGGTGCCTTCTGGGCAGAGTCTGCATGTCCTCACTGCATTCATTGGGTTTTCTCTGGGTACTCCAGTTTCCTCCTACTTTACATGTCTAGAGCATTTCTACCTGGGCCAATGCTGAAAATTGGCTTTGTTCCAAGTCAGAATTTCCTGGTAAACAAATGTTAACTAAATAAATAAACTTTGCAGGTCTACTGCTTATGTGCATGAATCAAACTGGATTACATGATGTGACTACTGTTTCTGGACAACAAAAATATATTAATGTTACCATTATTATTACTACTACTACTACCTTGTTATTCCAGCGGGGTCAAATTGAGTACTTAGGCAATGGTACGGGCATTGTTTGCACATTAATTTATTGGCTCTGCAGTTTGCTGTTGTAAATCTGAGTGTGCAAGACTATTTATATATTTATTTATTTATTTGTCTGTTTGTTTGTTTGACATTCATTTACTGTGAAAGTCAGACTGTGGTCCAAGGATCGCATTTTCAGCAGAGACCTGGGGATAATATATCCAGGGTAAATAATTAGTGCAAAATTCATAGATATATGTATAATATAATCTATGCATGTCAAAAATTGAAATATAAGAAGCAAAGGAAGAGATATGTCAGATATTTACAAGATTACATGGCTAGAATTTTAGGACAACTTGATAAAGGACAGATAACACTAGCACAGGGAAGAAGTTAAGAGAGTGAAGAAGGGAAATATGGAGTGTGCAAAAGAGTAGTCAGTGTGTGAAGAGAGGGGGAGAATGGGGGCACAAAGCGGCCTGTAAGACATATGTATGTAGAAATGAAAAACAGACGTAGGATAGTGAGAATGTAGTTAAAGTATAGTGAGGAGCAAATGTTGGTGAAGAGGCTGTTAAGCTGAAGGGATAGAGTATTAAGTGAGATTAGAGCATGAACAGATCCATGCTTTGCTTAAGAATTCTTTCAGTACATTTTCATATTGGCATTTGTTCTAGTATTTGTGGGAAGATTATTCCAGGCTTTGGCAGTGGTATAAGAGTAGAGGCAATAATGTCTTGAGAAGTGATAATAGCAGCAATACATAAAGGAGGTCTGGGTGTTCCAGACGTAGCAGACTATCTATAAACATGTCAAAAAGACAATGCGCTGAGAATAATGTACACAACACACAGGGCAGACTGGAGGGAGATGATATGGGAGAAGATAAGAGGTTTGTGAAGTGAGAAAGAATCATGTGGAAAATAAGGAGTATGAAGGCCAAATACTGAGGGAAATGGCTAAAGCAGTAGCACATTCAGTAAATGGAATCAGGAATACAAATATGAAAGGAAATTCAAGTCCCCATAAGTGGTATGAAAGTAGATCTGGATAAAAAGTAGTTGTGGAGGTAGAAAACACAGAAAACTGCAGTTAAATGTTAGATATACATATAAAGCATGGGACCTTGAAGAGTTGGGGAGGAAAAAAAGGGAATATGGCTCTCCCAAGGGAATGGAATGGGAATATAGAGGGATAGCAGTGAGACTGGAGAAGATCAGGAGATTCACAGATAAGGAGAGCTTGCATCCTAGTATAATACAAGCAATAAATTGAATTAGGCTAAAAGGTATAGTGAACAGGGGATTAAGAGAACCTCTTGCTGTGAGGTGACAATGCTAACTGCTATACCACTGCTCTTTCTAGTAACTAGGCTATAAAGAACTGCAATATATAAGATGTTTTAGGAGGTTCTCTTTGTTAACTGGATCATTTATTTTAGTTTTTTTATTTTATTTTTTTATTAGTTTTTATCCTGTCTGTATTTTGTTACAATGCTTAATGTCTTATGATACATGTTTGCTAGGAATGTGTGATTGTACCTTTATGACTTATGGCTGGAAAAAAACTATTTGATTTGAAGAATGCAGTATATATTTAGTACCAAGGCCTCAAGATTTAGGAGGGATGGTGATGGCATTCAGTACCTTCAAAGAGACCTAGTTGTGAATGTTCTCCCCTTTGAGGAACCACGTATCTATGCTGTAAATGGCAATGATGGGATTCAAGGTTGTAATTATGTGCTAATGGTTTGCACAATTGACCCCTGGGTCTTCTCTATGCCTTTCCTCCATTTCCATTGATGCCCAAAGTTCTTCAGAAAGCCAGCATATTGGAAAGGTCCTTAATGCTAATAGCCCCTTACTGGCCTCATCAAATGTGGTTCCCCTTCTTGCGGCCTCATCTTCAGGAGGAACCTTGGATTCTGGGACCCAGTGCTGGATCTTCTGATTCACTCATCGGGAATTGCTCATTCATCCCTTCAAACCCTAAAATCGACAACTTGGCTGTTCCAATTCCAAATATAGCCAGGCTACAAAATCTTTCACCTGCTGCATGACACATTTTGATATCTTCTCACAAGACATCAACGAGAAAGTTATGTCTTAGCAAATGGAAAAGATTTTCAGTTTGGGCATCAGAGAATCATACTGATCCTTATTCAGCATCTATATCTTCTATTCTGGAGTTCTTGATAAAACTTTTTAATGAGGGGGCAGAGTCCAATTGGCAGAAATTTCAAATTTTCACTTTGGAAATGATGGACCAAACATTATGTCCCACAGACTGTCTAAAGCATTTCTAAGAGGCACTAATCTTTTGAGACCACCTATTAAGCCCCTACTACCACTATGGAATCTAAATTTTGTTCTGTCTAGGATAATCCCCCCCCCCTTGAACCTGCATCTTCATGCAAATTAAAGTTTTTGACATGGAAAACTTATCTTTTTAGTAGCCATCACATCAGCTAGGATGGTATCAGAACTGCAGGCATTATCTATCAAACCTCCTTTTCTAGTGTTTCACAATGACAGAGTAACACTATGTACAAACCTGTCCTTTCGGCCAAAAGTAGGTTCAAAGTCCAACCTAAATCAATCCATAGACCTACCGGTCTTTCCCTAAATATGACAATAAGGCAGAATATATGCTACACCAACTTGATGTCCATAGACAACTATGTTTCTCTTTACACAGAATAAAAGAGTTTAGAAAGTCTGATCAACTGTTTGGATCATTTTCTGATGCCAAGAAAAGTGCACCAGTAGCAAAAACTACTCTATCTAGGTGGTTATCAGACTGCATTTTGTTCACTTATAATTTAGTGAATAAACAACTGCCAAACAAAATAAAGGATCATTCTACTAGGGCAGTTTCTACTTCTTCTGTGTTTTGTGCCAGGTTGCCAATAGATACCATTTGTGTAGGGGCAACCTGGGCGATGCTTCATACCTTTATCACTCATTACAAAGTAGATTTGGCCTCCAGGGACAGGGCCTCCTTTGGATCCACTGTTCTGAAGAATATACTCCCGAGAGCCATCCAAGATCATGGTTCTAGGGACGCTGTCCCATCAGTAGGTTCATAGGTTGGTACTAAGCTAACTGCCCTTGCGAGCCATTTTAAGCCTAGCCAATTATCCCTTGTGAGACTCAAACCCTGCACCTTGTGTTTGTAAGGCAAACACCTTAACCATTAGGCCACAGTAGAGAATGAAGGTGAGATGGGACAACTTCACATAAAGAAGTCATGTACTTATATAATGTTCCATGCGAGTTGTCCATCTCACCTTCATTCTAACGTCCCACCCTCCAACCCCCAGCCTGTGGCTTCTAGTGGATCAAGAGATGTCTGACTGGTGCCTGCTTGGCTTTGACCCTATTCTGGTCTTCTAAACAGTTGGGAGATATAATCAAATTGCCACAGTAGTCAGGAAATCCTTCTGCGTGGCACACCTCATCACAAAAGGTTTCTCATCCAGGAAAAAAAGGGGTAATTTTTCCTCTCTACTCGTCACTCATTAGACCCATTAAAGATTACAACGCCCCTTTTGGTATGTACCTCACAAGACATCTACAACAACTAGAAAGGCCACAGAAATACCTCATAAAGAGGATTACAGGCCTCAAACAGAAGCCCTACGCAGACTGTCTCAAAAAACTCCATTGCATATAGTCTACTCAGAGGCGATCTCTACCTAATATACAAAGCTATGTCAAACTCAGAGCTGTTGGACATGCTCCACTTAAAGAAATTCCAATCCCTCGGAGCTACATGCTCTAAGGACCTAACCCTTGTCACCACAATAAACAGAACATGTTGGAGGGATAGATTCTTGTCCCAAAGACTTCCCATACTCTGGAACAAATTACCCATCTATATCAAACTAAGCTCCTCATTTGCACTCTTCAAGAAAAATCTTGATGATTGGATGGGAAATAGGAAATTCACCCCGGGGATCACTTCTGTGGCTCTGCTCGACAGGGGCACGGGAAAATAATTTTCTTGGGTGGTGAAAGCCAGGGTACCTTTTTGGCTAGGCTTATATAGGCCCTAGGGCCAAAAGGATCTGCCCCGAAGGAACTTTCCACCAAATTGCAAATGGCTGGGTGGTGAAAAGCACTTTCTCGGAAGTATGCCTGCAGCTAGAGGGAGTTGTGGGGGAATGACTGTTGCCGAGATCATACTACGGTGCGGATAAGGGAAAACTTCCCTTCCCTTCTCTCCACTGTAGTGCAATCTCGGAGTTAGAATATTAAAGTAGGGGGGTTGGGGGTACAGGGGGGCTTGCCCCCCTGCATAAACTTTTTTTTAGCACACTTTAACAAAAGTGCTTTTTTGGTAAAAGCACTTTTGTTAAACTGTGTTCGGTGAAGTTGGATTCGAACTGTTGAATTTTCTTTCAACAGTCCTAGATCCATATATATATATATATATAATATGTATCTAGGAACATAGGCAAACAAGATCTGGAGAAGGCACTAAAGCATCATGGGATAGGGAATAAGCCACGAGCTAGTTGAAGACCTCGAGCGTGTGTAAACGGCAGGTTCAGAACCGATCCTTGTTTCCGACTCAATCAGTAGAGAATGAAGGTGAGATGGACTACTCACATGGAATATTATGGTAAGTACATAACTTCTTTTTATCTGGCATCAGTCAATCCCCATGGGTGCCAGTTAACTGAGTTTACTGTAGAACTAGCCAGTAAAATTTTAACTGACATTCATACATACATACATACATACATAAGTAAACAGACGCACACATTCTATGTAAAATTGTGATTTCATTTATTTAAAAAAATAAAGAAACTAGAAGACACACAGGTCACATGTGAAGACATGGTTTTATTTATTTGACTATTTCACAACTAATGACTTATCTAGACATACGTTCATATTTTTGATATAATGTAACAGTTGTACAGTGAAACAGTGTAAATTGCAACTGAGAGCAAATTGGATATTTTGTTGCAAACAGATAATTTGCTGATCAATCACGACAGTGCAAGATGTCTGTAACATAACACTCATTAGTTTAGAGAATACCATTATACCTAAAAATAAAACATAAATAAAAAATTAATGCATCCTTGTGTATGTATCATAGCCAGTCGATTAAACAACTTATTTATATTTACATATTTTAGATACATGGATATACATACAAATATTTTAGGCATGAGCAATAATGCCCTTCTAGCTTGCAAATGTACCAGAACAGTCATTTCAGTGAAGAAGACATTCTTAAGAAATTCTTAAGTAGTGCTTACTTTATTATAATTAGAAATGTTATTCCATATGTCAGCTACTCTTACAGAGAACAAGTTACTACATCTCCCATTCCTGTATTGTCTCCTATACAGATTGTCTGATTCTTTACTACTTTTTGATAACTGTAAACATTCCTATAGGTAGGTATCTCTAACTACTATCTTCTTAAGGTCTCCACTTAAATAATAATATGAAATGGAGTAAAAAGTTCAAATATTTTAATCATTTGTAATAACTAAAACTTTCAGATCCATGCATGCCCTTGGTACATTTCCGCTGTGCTCTTTCCAATGTACTTATGCTAATTTTATTATATAAGATTTTTAAATTATTATTCCATACTCTAATTTGGGTCTAGTGTAACTTACAATCCATCACTTCATCATTTCTGATTTCCTAGACTTTTACATCTTCTTTTTTTTTTATTATTATTATTATTATTATTATTTTTTGTTTGTTTGTTTTTACAGCCTATATTTTTAAAAATGATCATTAACCAATTCGCTGGTATGATCATAAAAAAAAACTCAAAGCTGGATCTACCCATATACCTGGGTTATTAAATGAATCCACATTTGAAATCACAGTGTGCTGTATTAAATACTCATTCTTCAATCTCTCTGAAATCTCATAAGCTTTGCTATTGATACATTTATCAACATGTCATTCTCCTGTGCCCAAATGGTTTGAAGTACTCACGTTTTTTCCTATCTGTGACAGATATAACCTGTTTACCTATTTAAAGTTACCTGCATGCAGACAATAGAGCACCACAAATGAAAAAGATCAGAAAGACGTGTTGTAAAAAGTTGTGGGCCTGAGTGAAAGCTCTATAGGACACCATGACTGTAATCTAGAGATTCACCTGTCCAGTTAATGTGTTTTTGTCATGTCCTATTTGTAAGCCATGTGGCTATCCATCTTCCTCACCAGTACATCTCCCATTGCCATACTTTACAGGGGCTGGTGATGTTTCTCACCTTAGAAGTTTCTCACCTTAGAAGTACCTTGGGACACCTTTCACCCTATAAGCTCCATGGTGCATGCTATAAATGCAAAACATTGTAGTAGTAATAACTAGATAGGTAGGGGTCCTAATCTCAGTCCGGGTAAATGTGTGTTTGTGTGCGAGAACAGCATCCTGTGTGTGTGTTTGGGGTGGGAACCGTATCCACTGGGAGGGTGGGTTTTGCAATTTTTTTTGTGGTCCACCCAGTACATGTCCCAATGTCAACTTTACAGGGCCCACTGTTGTCATGCACTGTAGAGGTAGCTGTAGACACTCTGCAGCCCTATAAGCTGCAACAGTATGGAATAAATAAGACAGATGGGGCTTCTAATCTTTTGATACCATTCCCCACTCAGGAATCATAGATAAACACACTCAGCTAGGCATCAACCTCTATATGACTAGGTGGTTTGCAGACTGGCTCACAGAACCCACAGTGCGAAAGCAACGGACTCCATGTCAAACTGCCAACCAGTCACAAGTGGCATACCTCAGGGTCTGGTGCTGGGTCCCCTCGTGTTTGGTATGTATGCATCTGAAATCAAGCCCAACACGAAGGGACTCTGGCTGACAATGTTTGTAGATGACTGCAAGGTGGATGCTGTTACTACCTCCTCAACTGATGTTGACATCCTGCACAAAGGCCTTACTGAGACATACAACTGTTGTCAGAAGCCTAGACTTGGGCTCAATGCCAGAAAATGTGTCACCATCCCCTTTGGGGACAACTTGGTTCCCATGAATCACCACATCAGTGGTAGTCCACTGAACACAAATGTTGTTATAAGAGAACTAGGAACACAGGTTGATACCGACCTCTCTGTTGACCAGGACAGTGCCACTGTGGTCAGAAAGTCCTTTGTATGTGGCACATCTCATTACTAAGGGTGTTGCATCCAGGAAGAAAGAGGTCATTGTCTCCCTCCAACGGGTTGGGAGGGTGGCCTAATGGTTAAGGTGTTTGCCTTACAAATACAAGGTGCAGGGTTTGAGTCTCACAAGGGATAATTGGCTAGGCTTACAATGGGTCGCAAGGGCAGTTAGCCTAGTACTAACCTATGAAACATTCTTCCCTCATTAGACCTATCATCGAGTGCAATGACCCATTTGGCATGTACCTCACTAGACACCTGCGACAACTGGAGAGGCTGCATAAAGTACCTCAAAAAGAGGATCCTAGGCATTAAGTACTTGTCCTATATGGACAGACTCCAATAACTCCAACTATTCTCCATCTCATATTGGCTACTTAGAGGCAATCTCTGCTTGACTTACAAAGCCATGTTTGACCCAGCTCTGTTAGGTATGCAACATCTAAAGAAACCCAATCCATCTGCACCACGTTCACCAGAGACCTCAACCCCATTTCCACAATCAACAGGACATGATGGAGGGACAGGTTCATAGGCCAGAGGCTGGCCACGCTTTGGAATAGACTTCACATACATGTCAAGCAGAGCACCTCAGTGGCCCTCTGCAAGAGAAATCTGGATGAGTGGATGGGGAATAAAAATCTTACCCTGTGGATCACTACAGTGGCTACACTCAGACACACTAGGGAGTAATGTCAGGTGGCACAATGCCAGGGTAATGCTATGGGCTAGGCTTGTAAAGGCTCCATGGCTATTCACCTAGTACACACCTATGAACCTATGGATCTCAGTACTGGCGTGTGTGTGTGTGTGTGTGTGTGTGTGTGTGTGTGTGTGTGTGTGTGTGTGTGTGTGCGCGCACGTGTGCATAAAAGTGTTTGAGTGTATAAACATGTAGGTGAACATAGTTTGAGGCCCTTCTCACCCAGTACACCTCCCTTTGCTATACATTACAAGGGCTGGTGATGTTATTCACTTTACAGGTACCTTGGAACATGCTTCACCCTACAAGCCCCATGGTGTGTGTGGTACCTGCATAACACTACAGTACCAATAACTAGATAGGTAGGGGTTCTAACCTGAGACCTGCCAAATATGTGTGTGTGTGTGTGTGTGTGTGTGTGTGTGTGTGTGTGTGTGTGTGTGTGTGTGTGTGTGTGTGTGTGTGTGTGTGTGTGTGTGTGTGTTTATAAGTATGTATATTTGTAGGGTACAGCATTTTGAGGCCTCACTCTCCCAGTACACTGCCCACTGCCATACTTTACAAGGCCTGGTGATGTTGTCCACCTTAGAATTACCTTGGGACACTTCACCCTGTAAGTTTTGTGGCACATTTGATAAATGCATAACACTGTAGTAGCAATAACTAAATAGGTAGGGGTTCTAATCTCAGTCCTGGCAAATGTGTGTGAGAACAGTATCCTGTGTGCATGTTTGAGTGAGAGCTATATCCATTGGGTGGTCGTGGTTTACAATTTTAGGCCATGGTACTTCCAGTACATGTCCCGACGTCCACTTTATGAAGCCCGCTGTTTACGTCTACTGTAGAGCTATCTGTAGACACTCCTCAGCCCTATAAGCCCAGTGCCACATGCAACAGCTATGTAACAGTATGGCATGAATAACATGATAGGCAGGGCTGCTGATGTCAGTACTGGCAAATGAATGTGTGTGCATTGGTGTGTATGTCAGTGTTTGTGAGTGTGTAGACTCATATGTGACATTATTTTGATTCCTTTTCCACCCAGTACACCCCCCATTGCCATATCTCACAAAAGTATATGATGTAATTCACTTTACAGGTACCTTGGAACACTTATCACACTATTATTTCCATGCCACTTGCGATAACCATATGATACTGTACTACCACTAACTAGATGGGTAGGGGTGACAAACCCAATACTGGCAACTGTGAACCTGTGCACATGTGCACGCATTTGTGTGTGAATGTGTGTGTGGGAACAGTATTCTCTGTGTGTCTGGTCAATGCAATATCTGCTGGGGGTGTGGGTTTTACAAGTCTGAGGTGTGTTCCACCCACTACACTTACCATTGTCCACTTTACAAGAGCTGCTGATGTCAACCACCATAGACCTACCTGTATACACTCCTCATCCCTATAAACTCTGTGGCACATGCATTAACTGTTACACAGATCTGGTAAATGTGTACATATATAGCTGTACCTCGGCTATGACACGGTCAATGTGTTACCACTCTGCCATACCTCTCATTGGCAATGTCTTCAGGGCCACATCCTGCTGACACACAGATAACTAGAACACAAACAAAATACAGCATGTGAGACTACATTCAGTCAGCATTACGAACACCAATAATGCATCATGGCTGAAAAGGTACACACACTTTAAAGTGTACCCATTACAAATGCCAGCTGACAGCACCTTAGACAGCATGACATGGCTAAACTTTACTTAATTCACCCTATGCACCATATTAGCATGTCCCTGCATTGGTGGTATGGATGACAGGGATGTGGCATATGTATCATCATATGCACAGGGTGTTGTGTGGGTTTGCCAGAGGCCTCGGCTGGGCCATATGGTTGACATCATGTGTGTGTATTTGGATGGGTGTTCTATGAATGGGCCTTGCAGAGGTTTTGTGTGTGTGTGTGTGTGTGTGTGTGTGTGTGTGTGTGTGTGTGTGTGCGCGCATCTGGAGGTGACCTGGCTGTGATGGTGATGTGTGTGTTTGTATGCACACAGTCATGCCATGTGTCTGCCCTTCACAGGGGTATGTTGGGCAGCTGTGGATTGTACATGGCAGGGTGTACAGTTAGGCCCAAGGCCAGATGCAGTACTACTCCCCGATGGTGACTGCTGTCTTTTGGATCCATGTCCCTGATGGGACCAGCCAGGATCATGTGCTCATGGCCTGCTGCAGAGTGGTGTGGACAGCATCCTCCCTTTGGTATTGCTGGTGGTACTGTATGGGACCTCGCCTGCACTCCAGGTATGGCAAGTGTCTACACTCACACTTGCTACAGTCACCACACTAGCCTGTTCCATGCCACCACCCACCAACTGTCCATTATCTGTGGCCACTGGGGATGGGTTATGTGTGCAGGGATTTTGTGGACAACAGTGGGATGCTAACCGATGGTACAGATTCAGCCCCTGACAACCCCACCTGTGCCTCACTAAGACTATCATCTTTGTCAGAGTCTGCAGAAATACTGACGTCAGATTACATTAGGGAGGGACCACGATCCTCATTGCCACCTGTAAAGGGAAGAAGACATATGTAAATTAATTCCTGCACTATAAGGTTGGCTGGTACTCAAACACACACACACACACACACACACACACACACACACACACACACACACACACACACACACACACTCTCTCTCCTCATACAGTCTGGCACAGCTGTGACACCTATGGGCCCTTCAGGGGAGATCTTATGGCAGTTCTGCCTGCCGCAATCCCTCTATCACTGCTACTGTCAAGGCCAAAGCAAAGGGTGACAAATCCTACTGTGTGATGGGCCTAGTTGCAGAATGGTAATTGTGGTCAAGACCAAGGCTATTGGAGTGAGCTATACAGTGTTACCAAATGCATATGCACATACTGTAAGAGCTGACTTACTGCTATACAGACCACACACAAAGACAAGGTGTACCAATTTGTGATGATAACTGATGAGGGGACAAGAATATACACTATCACTGCAGTACATATCCAGTTCAGACTCTCAAAGATTCATTTCACACAACATTGCAGGACAGTTTGCAGTACATACAGGACACATGTAAAGTACTAGGTGCATACCCTCATAAGATACCAGGCTATTGTCCCTGATGCCCTCATAAGCCTGGCCCAGACTTTCGCCCATGTCTCTTCCAAGCCAGCACCTCTTTCTCCTGTCCATCTAGGGTACACACAAGATCCCAGGGGTGTCTCATCCATTTCCCATGCAGTTGTCCAGCTTCCTCTCCCAGAGGGTTATACATGTACTCTGATGGACATGGGTAGAGAGTGTATTTTACAAACAGTGTGTTGTGTCGGACACCACACTATCTCGCCAACAAGTGCTATACATGTCACAGACCAGGAGAGAACCTTGCGTGCGTGATGCGTGAGTGCAATATTTCTTACAGATATGTAGAAACTCCATCAAGGCTGGTTTGGACATGACCTTATACGCCAGACACAGGTCACCTATTATCAGTCTTTGAGACTGAATACAGGGACAGGGCTTTCAGCCTACCTGTATAGGGTAGGTGTTGCAGACCCTGGAATTGCCTGGTCAGGAACCTCTTTGGTCTCTGTAACTGCTGCATTTGCTTGGCAAAGTACATGCCAAAGGAGCCATTATACTTGGTAGTGCATCTGGTAAGGGTGGAGTACAGGGATGTTGAGGCCTCCCAGTTTCTGGATGACATACCCATATTTGTGAGTTGGGCCATGTAGATGGCCTTCTGTACAATGGTGCCCACATGGTGGGAAACTGTCAGGTTGCTACCAACCTTGGTGCACAAGTTGCCTCACACCTGATTGCATGCTCAGTACATTATTACTGTCATACTTAGTGTGGATGACATCTGCCACAGCAGGGGGAATGATGCCTCTCCTGTTGTTCAGTTTGTGGTAATACTTCTTGCACTAGTCATTAATTGGGTGAGTGCCTCTTGGGGGATGCTCACATCAGTAGGGGAATGTAAGACCGTGGCCAGCTTGCAAGCATCTGTACACCTGGTCAGCCACAGACCACTGCTTTTGTCCTGTACCTCAGGTATGTTTATCTCAAACAGTAAAGGCCCCCAGACCGATCCTTGGGGTACACCATTTTGGAAGAATTTACTACTAGAGGTGAGTTCCACTGCTTTGACTGAGTGGGTACTATCATTGGGCCAGTTAGCAACCCTTCTGGTAACCTACAGTTGGTGCCTAGCTGTGTAGGCTTGTGTATCCTGACAGCCTGGGTATTAGTGTGAGAGGATTGGGCTAGGTGAAGGTAGGCATTGTTCACCATCTTCCCCTTGTCCCTGTATTGGTTGACCACTTCAGAGAGGTCAACCAGGTTTAATAGGCCTGATCTCCATTTGACAATACCACTGTGTGTGGGCTGAGTCATTGCGATGTTGCTGATGTCCCTGTTCATAATGTCCTTGATATTGCCTTCCATGTCTTTGCAGAGCAGGCTAGTTAGGCTGATGTGCATAATATTGCTTGGGTCAGTGGATTGCTCCTCCTTTGTGCATAGGGATGACTGTGGCTGTCCTCTGTGCAGATGGGATGACACCGGTGCTAAGGTTGTGGTTGACTGCAGTGCGGAATAAATCTGAGAACCCATGCCTGTTTTCATGTAGGATGCAGCCGGGGATGGTATCAGGCCTATAGAGACCTCTGTGTGTTGCCTTTGACAGGGCATTATGGACCTGCTTCCTAATGATGGTAGGGGGCAGGTGCTGTACATGCACATGTGTACCAATGGGGGGACGGGGTGATGTTTACACTTCACCTGTTTGCAGACAGTTTCCTATATCTATGCCATATGTGTATGTGGTGTTATTGACCACCACTACAAAGCAAATTTGTGTTTTGCTTCTGGAATTGCAGACATGTATGGAAGGCCTAGTGACTGACCTCGGTGGATGTGTCCTATGTGCACTCAGACAGCCTTAGGGTAAATCACTTGTGACCTTATTCGCTTGTGCAGTCCAAGGTGACATTGCTTCCAATGAGGCACCTGTTCCTTCTTGGCCCGTCCAGCAATTATTTCCACCTATTATGGTATTTGTGTATTGCTGCTGTCCACCAGAGGCATTTACCCTACCGTGAGGGAGATGTCCTGTCAGGTATTGCTAAGTCCATACAGCTATGTAGCTGCCTACATAGTATTGTGGTGTGGGCCTGGACACTGCTGCTAGTTTCAACAAGTGGGACATTGGCAGTACAGCTACTTCTACCTGCTTTGAGGGGATTTATAGGCATTTGTGTATAGTTCATTCTGTTTGACACTATAAAGGGGAGGGGTGGCCAGGGGAGCCGGTGACCTAAACAGTGATGGCTATGTGGTTAGATATTACCAAGGAGGATGGCACTGTAGGAGTGCTACAGTGGCCACTCATGTTGGTTAGGAACAGGTACAGGATATTTCCACTTGTCGTAGGATTGTTGACCGGATCCATTGCATTGCCATTGACAAAGCTGAGGAATCTATGTGTTCATGTTCAGGTGGCATAGGTCATGCACACCATGGTTGTAGGTATTTGAAGTCACCCAAGAGCAGGGTAGACAATTGAATCATGACAGATTCCAGCAGGTCCCAATAGATGTGGTGGGTGTCCATAGTCATGGCTGGAGGCCTGTAGCCAGTTATGATTTGAGTAGGTGTTTTGCCAACTGTTAACTGCACTTGAGATGTCACCCATGCGTCACACTGTTTGGCCAGCCTGGAGGTGTGTAAGTGTATGCTAATATTTAATACTCCACCTCCTGTGGATTTGCAGGCCTCCACTTGGGGTCTAAATGTATGATGGGATGAGTGACCTGGCAAGGTTGGTGTGCTCTCCACAGCTACAAAGCAGGTATCAGTGACTGCACAAATGTCGGCATCTTACAGGACAAGGTACGTTTGCATTGACATGGGTTTCATGGTAAGACACCTAGCTCCTGTTAGAGCAAGACATCTGCACAAAGGCACACATCAGTGGTGGGCAAAGGCCAGTAAATAGTGTCACTTTATGAATCTAGCTGAAACACATGTAGTTTCCAGCAAAAACTGTGTCGTATTCACAGGTCTACTCTGCAGAATATGACATCTGACAATCAAATATATGCTTTAATGGGTTGCCAGTGATGTGCGAGAGAATACACAACTGTATGAAGCATTGACTACAAATATTAGGCAGACATGTGGTCAGTCTGCAAAACTCTGGACAGTTGTCAGGTATGGGCTCAGTATATCACATGCAGTTCAACACTCACATCTGCACCTGTTGTGTAGTATGCACATACCCTATATAAGTCTCTTACATTTGTAAGGCAAGCATATGTATCAGAGTAGCAATCACACGTGACATGTGAATAATTACAACATCTCAGGAAGCTGGCCTAGCAATGACACATTCAGTATTGGACAGCAGACACTCCAGTAGTAGTCATATATGAGCTGACATTTGCTGGGGTGTCTCAGTGACCAGAGATGTGATCCATGTCAATGCAGACAGGACCGGCGGGAATGGCCATAGGTGCCGGACAGCAACATGTGAGTCCAGCAGGTCTTGCTGTGGCCTAGTGTTTAATTTCCCATTTGACATCATTGCCTCCCTCCTTCTGCATTCCATTACAAGCTTACATGGTGGACATACCTGTTATAGTGCTGAAGACTTTCCTCACAACAATGCAAATGGTTAGGTTTGTGTAGTTGCAGTCTGTCTTTGTGTAGATGGGTTGAGACCTGTGTTGCATAGGCAGCAGCTTGCCTGTTGTAGGTACTGCTCATGAGCAGGTGATGGCCTGTGCATCAATTGGTGTCTCCCACATGCTACTTGCATCCAGAGCAGCTGTTTTGTCTTTCCATTTTCCAAAGCCATAGCAACACGTTGCTATAATTATGTCCTTCTTGTGAGTCTTGCCCCTTTTCCTTGCCTGTGTGGAGGACATTATCGAGGTGTGGGGGCTACAGCTTCATAGACAGTAGATGGGAATACCTCTCAGGACAGGACATGTGGAGACAGCCCAACAACATGGGAGATGCTTTAAGTCAGTAGTGATGTTATACACAGAGGGTTGCTAGATTAACACGGTTTGTCTGGACATGCATTTTTTGCATGACTTGACGTCTTACAGTGATATGTCTCTGACATACCTCTCAACTGTCCTGATGTCCACAGACTGCCCAGAGGTTTGCCTGTTATGTTTGGTCTGTTCTTCAGACATCTGATTTTGTGGAATCAGTGGGATAATGTGAGGATTGTAGTCAGTAACTGTTGACATCCATTGATGTTTCAGACATCATATCCTTCAAGGATGTTATGTTGCAACAACGCCCGTAATACCAGCAACTGTTTCAGTTTTTCACACCATTATGTGAGATATGCCCCTCTTTCCGGTCCCCTGTCCCCCAAGTATGTCATGCTTTGTCCATATGTCTAGCAATAAGAGGTTCAGAGGTATGGTATATCATTTAGTGACTGGACTCCAGGTATCATCCCATTGACTTAGCAGACTTTTGGAAGTGGTATGCGGCAGTGGCCATGAATATGGTCCCACACCCTGGACATTCTGTGGAAATCTGTACATATGAGAGTTATGTATGTCTGGCCATTGTGAACAGACTGCCAAGATTGTGTAGCATTGTTGTGTGTAGATGTTTTTTTGGCTAAGTAGGGAGAGTAGCAGATGTAAGTGTCATAGATCCTTTTTCTATCTCACTGTGCATGCTGCTGCTGCTGGTGGTCTATCAGATGTGTATGTTTGTAGGGGCAGATTTAGAAATGTCCTGTAACACCTTAGGATTCCCAGTACACTGTGAGTTGGGTCAGTATATGTCGGTGTAGTGTGTGACTGGCAATTAGGATATGATTGTTCAAACAGTCATTCTACTCTAGAGTTCATTTGGGGTACTGGCATGTTGCTGGGACTGTGGAGCAAATGGTTGTGGGTGGACATTTTTGCACCACTATCTGCTTTTCCTTACAGTTCCATCCCTGTAGTGCATGATATATTTGGATATACATGGATAATTGCCCAGAGCTGATTTGGGGTAGTGTCGTGTTGGTCTTACTGTGGTTCAGAAGGTGCTGGGTGACATGGTCAGTAGCTGTCACAGGTTTTTCCATTCTGTTACATGACTGCAGTCATACCTCTCCACTGTCCAGATGTGTGGCTCATATGTTTGGTCTGTTGCCCATAACATTTGTAGGCTTCTGAGTAATCCCTGGGATGATGTGAGCATTGACATCAGTAAATAATGACATTCATTTGTGTTTCAGACCTGGAATCTATTTGGAATTGTTTGTTGAAGCAAACCATGCCACTCTAGCAGAGGGAAAGAATTTGCTTGGTCGCGTCGTTACTTTGCTGTTTTCGGCACTGTAGTGCGATCTCGGAGCAGGTATATTTAAGTGGCAAAGCCCCCCACATAATGTAATGTTTGACATTTCGAGATTGTAATCTTTCACTTACATAGGGTTGATTAATCATTGTTCACATTTTTAAGCATTCAGTGATATAATATAGACCCTGTGTATATATATATATATATATATATATATATATATATATATATATATATATATATATATTGGTGTCTATATAGACATATTATACTATGTATATATAATTTCCCCTTATGTTAAATGACTGTTGTGCATGATGTGTTTGTTGAATCATTGTGAATTCTTACAGCTCAGATGGTGAAGTGGTACATTGCTGTGATTGTAGTGCATAACATCCCAGGTTCGAGACTTGTCAGTGCTGTTTATTTTGTTGCCTGGCAGAACAAGGGCTGATGGAGACAGAGTGAGTAAGACACTTTTAAGCAGTTTTAAGCAGGTTTGTCAAATTACAAAAACGTTCTTTACTTACCGCTTTATGGACAATTTTGTGTCAAATTGTTAGTAAAGACCACAATGTTTTATTATACTAATAGAAATACTGTTATGCCAATAAACTGTGTATAAAACAATCTAGAACCTGTTGGTAACAAAGAAAAAATGATCAGCTATAAATGTGAAAAAAATATCACATAGTTAGATTTGGCACTAATGGCAGCAATGAGGTTTTATCTCGGAAAATTATAACATTTTGAAAAGCATTCTATTAGTGATTTGTATGCCTCTAGAATGTGATAGGTTTTCTGCTCATGTTGCAGATTATGCATTCCGTTACTGTACATTTGCCAAGTGCATTAAGTGCAATGTGTTAGTTGATGGAAGAGAACTGCAAGGGCTATTTTACAAAGTATGGTAACATTTCTATAAGCTGAACATATTTGCAGGAAGAAAGCTATTACAAATAAATTAGTTCAAGTGGTGCTTAGAAATAGTTGCATGTTATTCCAAGAGACACATAAACTGAGTTTGAAAGGATAGTTCATACAGTTGCTGTCATTACCAGTGTGACAAATGACAAGATAAAAAGGTAAGACTATCCCCAGTTTAGAGAGTTATGGAGGGAATGGGGAGAATGCAGTTATTTTGATAGGTCACCTACGCAGTGTGGGAAGGAAAACAGCAGGTGAGTAACCATATAGATGTGCCCCTATCTAATCCATAAAACAGGGAAGCAATGCTAGACACATTTGTTAGAAAGTATGAAGCCAAAAAAGACTAAGACATTGTCTTAGAAAGCCCTAACTTTATAATAGTTTGATTATGCATATAAAGAGAGGATGTAGCTACACCAATTAAAGAGCTGTGACAGAATATACTTCAAAGAGGACCACCAGAAGTAAGGAATTGATGAATTAAGATATTGCATCTTAGAAATGAGAGCCTTCATGGACATAGATACAGGACTGTGATAAAGTCAGGGTATTACTTGTCAGAGCCTATATTATGTTGGAGACACAAGCTCAAAAGTTTCATAGCCAGACATTTTCTCATAACAGAACAGTAAGCAGAGAGACGTGTCATTTCTGCCTGAAAATGCTGTAAAGCAAAGAGTAGAAGTGACTAGCAGAACAGAAGAAAAGGAATCACTTACTGAGAGGGTGTAATCTCAGGGAGTGAAGTTAAGAAGCATGTAAAAAATGCACAGATTCATCCAAACTCTAAAGTTTCTCCTAAGTTAGAACAGAAGACCACTGAAATAAAGAATTTTAAGCAGCAGATGGATTCTGGGATGGAAAAATGTAACTTCACAAGGATAGTTAGAGAGAAACATTACCTGGCCAGAGTTCTAAACCTATGTCTACTGGTACAAAACAAAATAATCAAGGCAACAGGCACTTATAATTAAGGGGGAAACAGAAAATTGAATATGAAGTGTGTTTTAAGCTATCCATTTCAGAGGGAAAGCAAACCAATGACAGATGTAGAGAAACATAGAGAAGACAAGGAAATGAGAATGTGGTTTATAATCAAGTACAAAATAACAACAAACATTGCCTTAATGGTAGTCCCATTGAGGCCTGAATACAAGAACTCAAAAGGGGGTTATATGCCTCATATTCATAATGGAAGGGCACAAGAGAAATTGGATAAAGCAGAGACAGGAACTGACACTAAGTAATACTGGTTTATGTTGAAATTTCTAGGAGAAGAGCTAGATACAGTTATCCCAGTGCATGTGTTGATGGGGAAGGAAACATTGCCTTCTGCTACACATTAGGAGGGTGCTGAGGAAACCCCATAGTTGTCTGACTTTTAGGTAGGAAAGTTACATTTAGAAAGGAGCAGTATGAGGATGTCATATTGAGCAGAACAAGGTAAATATAACAGGAATTGTAGGGGAATAAGCTGAGCAAGATGTTCCTGATTTTTACCCCTCTTTTGAGTTACAAGGTGTTTTGATATGCAGACTGTTAGAACAGAGAGATGTTTGTGCACCAAATGTTAATGCCCAAGTCCTTCAGAAACCTAGTGATGAGATTAACATATAGCTATGTGTTATGAATATATCTAGGAATGGACAAGACTAAAGCACATATCCTTGCAAAGTTTTACTGGCCCAGAATAACAAAAGGTACTGAGAACTTCTGTGCTGGATGCCCCAAATGACATAAGATTGTCTCACATCTGGGTTTTAAATATCTTTTGATTCCAGTGTTTATAATAGAGGTGCCATTTTAATGTATTGCTGTGGAGATATCATTGGGCCATTGGTAAAATTCAGCAGAAAATGTCAATGTATCTTGGTTATGTTGGACTAAGCAACTTAATACCAAGTAGTCATCCTAGCTGGTAAAACTAATGCTCCATTTATAGCCAGGAAGCTAATCTTATCATTTTCCATTATAGAGATACCAAAGGAAGAGTATCTGTCTGATTAAGGAACTCTCTTCATATCCACAGTAATGCAGCAACAGTGACAGTACTTTAAGAGTAAGCAAGTTAAACTTACAGTGTAATATCACCATAGGGGTGGATTAGTGGACATTTTATTGACTGGTAGAACATGCTAAGAAAATTTAATGACATGGTGGCAAAACTTCCGACCAGTTAGTACCATACCTCCTATCTGCCTTTGATGAAGTACCACAAGCTTCAATCTAGTTTTGTCCTGTTTTGAAAACATTTGGTAAACACCTTTGTGGACTATTAGATATTGCCAATGAATCTTGAAAATGAAAGAAAATCTCATTTAAAAGTGTCATAGTGCACTATACAGCTTGCAACATAAGTAGAAAGCACTGACACCCACAGTACAGGAATAACTGAAAGAGTTTAAGCTACACAACAAGGGCTATATAATAGAAATGCAAGAACCAAGGAATTTAAATGAATTTAAAACTGGAGATTAGATGTTGGTTTTAGTACACTCACCAGAAAAAAAAATGTTTTTGTTTAAATGGTAGGGACTGTTTGAAGTAACAGACTTTGTCAGATAAGAGAAAAACAGAGCAGATATACCATATCAAGTTTCTAAATTATGGGAGGATGTACAAATTTTGGTATATAAGTTTATCAGCAGAAACATATAAAGAGAAACAGTACATTTATGCTTGCATTTCAGAAAGATGATGCATTATCCAAGCGACAGAAACAAGAAATAAAATAATTTGTGTTACAAAACAATGAGCTATTTGCAGAATGGCTTAGCAGAACAAAACGAATTCAACACCATACTGAAACTAGTCCAGGAGAGAAGGTTAACTTAAAACTATACCAAATATCAGAGCCACAAAGAAAGGCAGTAAACAAAGAAGAAAGAAATATGCTTTAGCAAGGGATAATTTCAGAATCCATAAGTTAGTGAAACTGCTTGTGTTAGACCCAACACCAAATGGAAAATTAGGTTGTAAAATTATTTTAGAAATCTGAAGAGCATTTTAAAATTTGACATTTACCCTATGCCTAGAGTTGATGGCAACACTGGAGAAAGCAAGATTCTTAATTACATTAAACCTGATGAAAGGTTACTGGATAGTCCCTGTGTGGCTAAGGCTAAGGACAGTCTTCTCAACATCAGATGGATTATTTCAATACAGTGTTCTTAGTTTTAAGCTACATGATGCCCAGGAATCTTCCAAAGATTAGTGGACAGTTTTGAGACCCCACACCAATTATACTGTAGCTTACATAGACAGTATTATTATACTCATTTAGAATTTGGGCTCATATCCTGATAAGGTGCAGGCAATATGAGACTCCCTGAAGCAAGCAGACTTAACTGTGAATGCTTCCAAAAGCAAGGTAGACAAGATGGAAGTTAAATGCTTTGGTTATGTCATGGGGAGAGAAATTGTGAATCCCTAAAATTAAAATGCAAAAATAGCAAGAAGCTGGGCTATTCCAGAAAATAATAAAACAGCTGATGGTATTTTTGAAGTTAGTGGGGTATTGTTAGAAATGTGTGCCCTATTCTGCAGTGGTGGCATGTCTATTCATAAACTTGATCAAGGAGAAGATGCCCATCCAAATAAAACAGAAAATAGAAGCAACGTTGCTTAGAAAACATTAGGCCTAGAGCTTGTGATAGCATCTCCTGGCTTTAGTAAATCACTTGTAGTCTGTATAGAGGCAGCAGTGCTCTCAAGAACTATTAATGCAGAGGAGTATCCAATCTGTTTTAAAGTTAGGCATTCTAAAAGACCACAAGTAATCATCAAGTGGTTACTTGGTTCCCTAAAGTATTATCTGTTAGAGAGATAGAATTCACTCCAGCAATGGACCATGCAGGTGCTTGTTTCGCTAAAGCATTGCATGTTAGGGT
This sequence comes from Protopterus annectens, assembly GCF_019279795.1. Lineage (NCBI taxonomy): Eukaryota > Metazoa > Chordata > Ceratodontiformes > Protopteridae > Protopterus > Protopterus annectens. Next base: position 261,627,715 of record NC_056740.1, on the reverse strand, counting down.
AAGAATTCACTCTAGTAATGGAAGACGCACCCTTACTATGGTTAGATTAAAAACAGGATGAGAACACAAAACTGTGAAGGTGGGCTTTTGAGTTTAAAGTCCAACACAGGCCAGGGTCAACCCATCAAAATGCATATGGCCTGTCGTAGGTACACAGTTCATCCAGTAAAACAGAAACCAATTGTCTCAATCTGGGAGTGTCAACTGTAACACAGCATTGTGGTTCTTACCATTTGAAAAAGGACAAGTAATCCCAAAAATTTATAAATAATGGCTATAATAGTTTTATAAAGAATATATTATAAATAGAGTGATGTTTCTTTAAAGTGTTTCTGTGATGTTTTATCTGTTTCTTTAAGAATAGAAAGATGCCTAGCTGTATTAGCAAGAGCAGGCTCATTTAATGAGTTTATTTATTGATTGATTGATTGATTGATTGATTGACATCTGTTAACCGGGAAAGTCCACTGGGCCAATGACTCATTTTCAGTGGAGTCCCTGGGAGAAAAGCTCCATACAATCACAGAAGTTTTTACATAACATCAGCTTAACTTTGAAAGTCAAGAAAGTTTTTACACACTACAAATTGAAGTAAACATACAAGACAAATACATATTATAGAGGTATACAATACAAGAAAAATAAACCCAGTGTGTTCGATTTTTAGTAATTCTGTTTGTATATTCTCATAAGTAAGAATACTGTCAGCCACAGAAATAAAGAAAGCAAGAGAGATTGGATACAAAGACAGTATAAATTGCAACTATATTAAGTTAGTAAAAGTATGTATAGTGGCCAAAACATTTAAGGTGGTTTAATTATATGACTACAAAAGCAGATAAGGTTATTGAGATAGTGATCTTTTAGTGCAAATTTAAATGTTTTTAAAGAGTCTAGTTGAGTAAGAGAGAGAGGGAGCGCATTCAAAGTTTGGCAATGGCATGGGAATAGAGACATTGTCCAGCTCTTTTGTTGGGTTTAGTTATGGTTAAGAGTTGTTTGTTAGAGGACCTAAGATGCAGAGTAGGGGTGTATGTTTGTATTATAGTTTGAAGGAATGGGCAGAAGTTTGGATTATTTAGGAGTTTGTGGGTGAGAGTAAGTTGGGAGTAATGTAGGTAACGAGGGAATTCAAACCAGTTTATAGATTTAATGGCCAGGGAATGACGTGCAAGTTGGTATGTTGGAGACAAACTTGGCTATTTTATAGCAGCATGACTGCAGTTTGTTCAGGAGAGATGTGTGTAGGTTAGTGAAAATGGGGCAACCATAGAGGAGGGAGGGTAGAAGTAGACTATTAGCTAATTTCAACTTGGTAGACTTGTCCAAATAGAGTTTATACTTATAGAGTTTGCCAAGCTTAAAATTGGTCTTTTTGATTGAGTTGAGTATATGATTTTCAAAGGATAGTTTGTCATCAATTGTGATGCCAAGTAGTTTGGCTGTTTTTGCAATTTCCATTTCTGCATTGTTTTGAGAGAATATTTTAAAGTCTAGCATTAGAAGTTTGGTTGTGAGGAGTAAAAGTTTTGATTTTTTTGGATTAAATAGCAGCTGAGCTTCATTAAGCCAAGATTCGATAGAAGTAAATGCATTTTGTGTTAACTTTAGGAGATCTAAGCTGTTGTTAGAGGTTGTAATTATTGTTGAATTGTCCGCATATTGAATGAGTGTACTTTGCAGGGATGCTTTATGGAGATTATTAATAAATATGTTAAAAAGCAAGGGTCCAGGAACAGACCCTTGGGAAACAACTGTGTTGTTGAGTAGGTAATCAGATTGCTTACTTTGCCATCTAACAGATTTTCTGTTGTGTAGATAGTTATGGAACCAGGATAGCTTGTGTGAGGAACAGTTTACGATCTCATGTTGTAAAAGTAGTTTTGAGTGGGACACTGTATCAAAAGCTTTTGATAGGTCTAGTAGGATCACTGATGTTAGTAGGCCTGCATCAAGAGCTTTGTATACAGTGTTGGTAAATGACAGCAAGGCTGTTGTCCTGTGTGCTGGCCAAAAACCATGTTGGGTGGGTGCGAGTAGGTTGTATGAGAGATGTTTTAGCAATTGAGAATGAACACACTTTTCTAAAATTTTAGAAAGAGGGGAAATTATGGAGATGGCCCAGTAGTTAGTTAGATCACTGGTGTTACCACCTTTGTGAAGGGGAGTAATAATTGAGTTTTTCCATAGTTGTGGGACATATGCTTCAGAGATTGATCGGTTAATAAGAATGCTAATTGGAAGAGCTATAGAATCTGCTGCAAGTTTTAGGTATTCAGCTGGAAGGCTATCGGAAGAAGGGGAGCATGGTTTTAGTTTTGAGAGCAGTTTATGAACTGGAGAGGTGGGTACTGGTTGTAATGTAAATAGAGAAGTTATTGAATATAATATAAAAAGAGGGCCAAAGAGCCTAGTAGGAGAGTGATTACTCTTTGTGGAAGGGGACTTAGGGTCACAGCAGTAACTCTGGGAGACAGAATCAACCACAGTAAAGGAAGACCTTGAAAAAGAAGCTTAAAATGGTTCCCTCCAGAAGAATCCAGCAATGTTTACCAACAGAGACTGTTTTGCAGCAGTATATGAATGAGTTAGTTACTTGCTGTGCAGTAAATTAAATGAGAAGATTGTTTTTGCTTTAAAGAACCTGACTTATTTTGATCTGTATATAATAAACTGCATCACAAAATGGTCTGTCTAGTCCTCATAACTATTGCAGTAGCTGCTATCTCCATCTCTTCACCTTAATCCCTCCTTTGATTTTTTTCTCTACTATTTTAGAAACCTAATCCACTTGTCCATTACCCTTTCATGGAAATAATTTACCTGTCCATTACTATTTATTTATTTATTTACATTTGTTGACCGGGAGTGTCCGACTGGACATTGGTCCATTTTCAGCGGAGGCTCGGGGAGAAAAGCTCCACAGTTAAACAGAAGTAGTTACATTGGATTACATAGCGATTAACAATTTAACATCGCAATTACTTACAACATATTTACAGATGAAGAACATAGTACATCAGTAGACAACTAGAATCTTTATCTGTGAAGTACATAACAGACGTTAACAAATGTTACAATAAGTAGTTCCTGCTGTATAATAAGTACTAGGCTTATGAGCATCTGAGCTTGCTATAATCAAGGTAGTTAGTGGAGTGGAAAGAAAGGTAGTGGTTGGATGGGGTGGGTGATATTAGAGTGGGAGTTGCAAGGGCATAGCCAGCATGTTTTTAGGTGCGCTTTTAGTAAAGTTTTGAAGTGGGTGCCTGATGGTATGGAGGTAATTGTGGGTGGGAGGGAGTTCCATAATTTGGCTATGGTGCAAGAGAATAGTGCTTCACCAGCAGAGTTATTGGCTTTAGTGATCTGCAAGTGATTTTTGTTGCTGGATGGTAGTGGTCTGGTGGTGCAATAGGGTTGGAGTAGATTCTGGAGGGATGGGACATTTAGTGGATGGTTTACTAGTTTGTGGGAGAGTGAGAGTTGATACCACTGAAGGAGGTGAGGGAGTTCAAGCCAGCCCAGTTCAGCAAGTGAGAGACAGTGATGACTACGGTAGGATGCTGCTGTGGCGAATTTGGCAATTTTGTTGTAGCAGGTCTCTAGCTTGTTTAGATCGCATTGCCTTAGGTTGGTATATATTGGAGAGGCATAAAGTAGGGTGGAGATAAGGTGGGAATTTGCTATTGAAATCATTGCTGCTTTATTTCTGTATAACGCTCCTAGTTTTTTGTGGACATTTTTTATGGTTATGGATATGTGAATGTCAAAATTTAGTTTATTGCCTATTTCCACTCCTAGCAATTTGGTGTGTTCAGTTGGGTATATAGTGGTGTTGTCTTTTGCTGTGATGTTAAAGTGAGAGTTGTTTTGAGTATGTTTGGTGGGTTGGATGATGAGTAGTTTAGTTTTGTTTGGGTCGAGTATTAATTGGGCATCGGATAACCAAGTTTCAACAGAGGAAAAGGCTTCCTGTGTGACTTTTTGCAGTTTTGGTAGGGACTGGGCTGAGCAGATGATGGTTGAGTCATCTGTGTATTGTATGAGTGTGCCATGTTTGGTGGCAGAGGCTAGATTATTGGTGTAAACAGAGAAGAGTAGGGGTCCAAGGATGGATCCTTGGGGAACCCCTATGGAGACAGGTAGTTGGGGTGATATGTCATTCTGCCATACAATGGATTGTTGGTGGTCAGACAGGTAACTCTGAAACCAGTTGGTGACGGATTGAGAGAAGGATAGGTTATTGATGACAGAGATAAGTTGTTTGTGTGGGACCATGTCAAATGCTTTAGATAGGTCTAGGAAAGTAGCAGAGGAGAGATAGCCATTGTTTTTATGCTGAAGGATACTGTTAGTAAAGGAGAGTAAGGCAGTGGTGGTGCTTTGGTTTGGTCAGAAACCATGCTGAATATTGGAAAGGAGGTTGTTAGTAAGGAGGTAGTCTGAGACCTGAGAGTGTATGCATCTCTCTAGTATTGAGGAGTGGAGAGAGAATAGCTATGGGGCAGTAATTGGTTAGTTCTGTGGAGGGTCCGCCTTTGTGGAGGGGAATTATATGTGATACTTTCCACGGTGTGGGAACGTAACTTTCTGACAGAGATCGGTTAATCAAGATAGATACTGGGTAGGCCAGAGCATCAGCTGCGATTTGTAGGTATTCACTTGGGAGGTTGACTGCTGCTAATTTGGTGGGTTTAAGTTTAGTTAAGAGTTTTTTTATGTTGGAGGTAGGTACAGGAGAAAAAGAGAAGGCAGTGGGGAGATTACTAGTTGAAGGTGTGGATTGGAGGGGAGGGGGGGTTGTGTTGTTTAGCTAGTGATAGTATGGTTTGTGTGAAGTGTGTGTTGAATGAGGTAGCAATATTTTCTGAGGAGTGAGGGATGTTAGGAGGAGGGGTACTGACTTTAACTGGGTGGAGGATGGAGTTTATGGAGGACCAGAATTGTTTGGGGCTGTGTTGTGAGGAGTCTAGGGCAGGCTGGTAGTATTGGAATTTGTCCTGTTTTATTATCTTTTTGACTCTATTGCATAGTTCTAGGAATTTCTGTCTAGTTGAGGGGGTTTTGGTTTTGCACCAGTGCTCTCAGGCTTTATCCCTGTTTTTCATTTCTGACTTAGTGGTTTTCTGTAGCCATGGGGAGGGTTGTGCTTTGGTTCTGGAAAGTCTTATGGGGGCATGGTAATTAAGGATGCTCAGGAAGGTAGTATTAAAAAATTCAACTGCGTCATCAAGACTGAGATACTTGATGAAATATTTTTCCCTGTTTGGCTCTTGTGCCTCTTCTTATGACTACCCATCATTTTCTTCTCTGTTCTTTTGCAGGTTCACTGAGTTTTGCCTATCCATGTATCCCCCCAGTGAAGTATATTCCCTGCCCTTCCAGTCTGTCTTCACATAATTTTCCTTACATACTGTCACGTCACTTCCCATTTCCAGTGTGGCCTTCAAAATTGGACACATTTGAGTTTTGGCTTTGCCCATAACCTATAGACATAGGTTAATTATGACCATATCTTTGACGTTTCTGCCCTTGAAGTTGCATCCCAGTATTCTGTTTACACTGGGCAGTGCTTTTTTTTTTTTTGCTTTGTTCCTGCTAATTTGTCCCAGGTGTGATTATCACGCAAACATTTTTTTCTCCTTAGTTATTTTAAGTTGAATCACCCCAAGCTTGCATACTCCAATCATATTATTGATTTAGAGGGATATGACATTGCCTTTCTCACTGCTGAATCTCAGTTGCTACCTTTATGCCCATGCTGCTAGTAGTTTGAAGATCTGGGTTAATCAGGATTTTGCTCCTTCTTGGTGCTGTCTGCAAATATGTTAATGCTTTTCCTTGTAGCTAGCATTATATCATGTTGAAATATATTTCAGCTCTGTGGTATCCCAACACTCCACACCCTTTCACAGCACCCCTCACCAGTGTGGCATGGTCAGTGTTTGCCAGTGGTGTGCTTACATGAACTCCTTCCATTTCTCTGATTTGCCACCACACTGCCTACAATTTTACTACTGTTCATTATTTGCTTTGTAAATTGTTTCTGGTGTTTAAACTGAATTATCTCATTTTTTTCTCTATGCCCTAGAACCTAGTACACTAACCATCTATCTTCAGTAAGTTGAAATCCTTCATTATAATTAGTGTCTGAATCCCTCCCAACCTTCATATTCTGTTCTTGGCTTGTTCCTCATCACATCACGATGTATTTGATGGCAAACCATAGCAGTAAATCAAACGTTCCCTTTTCATCTCTCTCTTTCTTTCTCTCCGGATCATTATCTCACCACCCTACCCTTCTGCTGATTTCATGTTTTTTTTATCTTATTATTCCAAAATCTCTTGCAAGTCTTTTCCTAATGTGTGCTACTGCACCCCTCACACTTCCTCTTTCCATTTAAAGTCCTAAACCTAGTGATTATAATATCTTAGTCCTGTTTTCTATTTGTCCACGCCATCTTTACCCATAGTGTAAGAACATCTGTTGCACTTGTGAATACCTGTGGCTCAGTCACTTAATTAACTAAGCTTATTGCATGCGTTAACATTACTCTGCATTCCCCTAACCTGCTCATTACTTTTGTTCTCTTTCCCTTCATCTCCTTTGTTCTTTGTTCTATTTCAGTCTTTATTCTGTCTCCTTGTCTGGTCCCTTGATTATTTCATAACCACTCCACTTTGTTTTAAAAGTAGCAGTGTCTTGATGTTCTCTTCCTGTTCATCTGTCAGCATCACTGTGCTTGAGAGTTGAGATGGAGTCTATCCATCCCAAGCAGCTCCTTATTTTTCTAGGTCCAGCTCTACACTGTCTCTGCACCAATTTCTACTTATATTGTCCTTTGTGACATGCTCGTTTTCCCTGTTCAGTCTAAGCTCTCTCTCCACCCCCCTCGCCCATGTTGTTGCAGGACTTATTTTTTGATGAGTTACACTCAAACTATAGTACCTAAAGAAAGTCGCATGATAGCTGTACTATTGTAATGTGTTAAGGCATTCACAGCAAGCTACAGACAAATAACATGTCTGATTACAGCAAACGCTACCTGACTGTTTTAACACTGAACAAATCATTTGAGCGAACCAGCTTACTATGTTATCCTGCATACATTGACTTACGTGTAGTGGACTCAGATTATTAAAAACTAAACAAAGGTCTCACCTTAAGCTTTTAGTGAAGCAATGCTTCCCATAAGCACATATCTTTCAGTCACCATAGATTTAACTGTCAATGACAGTATGTGCAGGTGCGGGGGACTTTGGAATTCTCATGTTTCATTCTGTTTAATGCTGGATTTAATCTCTTGCCTCTGTAGATTTGTGAAATTTGTTTATTCAAGAATAAGATGAGGAGCTTGAATGGTATTTACTTGAAGGATCCATCTCCCTTTAAATAATCTGGCTTTCAGTAAAAAATAGTTTAATAAGACCAGTGTATAGCCTTTCTTATTGATTCATTTACTTCAATTTTACATGATGTGCATGTCATGTGACACATACTATGATATAAATCTTGTGTGAAAAAAGGATGCATCATTTATTGTATCCTAAGAAGCAGAAGGGTGCTAGGAAAGCAAATAATATGATAGCAGCTTATTTCTTTTAAATGTGAATTTTAACTGTTTCCCATACAGATACAACAACAAATTTAAAAGCACTGACCAATAAGAGTGCATTGTTCTTTTCTAGCTCTGTAAACAGGTTCTGTAATACAGCATTGCAACATTTGGCATTGGACTTGGTCTATTTATTCAAACAGTAGTTTTTAATGAGTGCACTGGCTGTTGTCCAGCGGGCAGCTTGGCAACCTTCACTTAGCGCAACATACGTAACTGAATGCAATAGTGGTGGCAGCTGAGACACTTTTGGAATGTGGTGTAACAGGTTTGGTTAATCCTTTTTCAAATTTGCATTTAACAGAAAAGCATGCTGTTCTGTCACCAGTCAGTTATTATCCCTCCTGGTTGCCAGTAAAGGAATAAATAATCTGCCAACAAAGACTGTAAACAGTGGCGGATCCAGGAATTTGCAAAAGGAGGGGCGCAGTCTGGTTAGTTGACTACCAGGGTGGAAGTCGGAAAGTGGGACACTGAGTTTGGTGGTTGTGAAAAAATTACCTTAAGAAGCTCTGACATCATATGTGGAAAGACAGCAGTATACATTCAGTTGTGCATGATTTTGCTGTGGATGTGGTAGTAGAAACGGGTAACAACTCCCAAATACACTTTGGTTTCACATGCAAGGACACAATGTTATTTTGGGCTCATCATAACAATAAATATGCCAGCCACTTATGTGATAGTTTTTCAAATTATGTTATTTTGAGCACATAGCTCCAATAAAGGCATAAGCCAGTTACTCAGTGCTTTAACAAAATACAAACCAATGAATATTGTCATGGCTATTGTATTATGCCACATGTTCTGGGTCACTGCTGAAAATGGTTCCTGGTCCAGCCCATTTCCTGGCCAAAATACAGTAAATAAACATAGGCAATATAATCATCCCACTCTGGCTGTGTGTGTGTGTGTGTGTGTGTGTGTGTGTGTGTGTCAACTACACTACAATCCAAATCTCAGTAATGTCAAAAGCCCCACTTAAGTCATGAAAAGCATAGATTGTTTTAAAACATAAAAAAACAGTGCCTACTAATAAACTGAAACAAACAAGGTCACCAATATGAATGTTCACAACACAGATTAAATATTTTAAAACCCAACAATCCCTGGTGTCTGGCAGTACTGACAAACTTTAAACTTGTATTAAAAACACAGTGTTCATACTTTCAAATGCAGTATATGCAGACTTACATATCGTCTACTTTTTATTTTACACATGTACAGTTTTAGCAAGGCTGAAATCAAATAGCTGGATACTTTCAGTTTATGTGATATCACACAAAGCCATGCTGAAATTGTTATTCATGTGTAATTCTGTTTAGGCATAGAGTAATACAACTTAAAAAGAAGTTCAGCCATGATGCTACCTTACATTAGCAAAATGAATCCTTTAAAAAGAGAAAAATTAAAGGAGTGGTGACTATGAATGGTGACCCAGCTCCTTCACACCCCAGAATGACAGTAAAGGTATAAAAAAATGCTCAGGTGACAATTTAATATCAAGTTATCTAAATAGCTATGAAGTCTGAAGACTAAACTTCTCTGTCACTTTAGCCTTCTGTAAGTCCTTTTCATGTACCTTGCCACCCCAATGTTTTCTTTTCCTAAAATATTATTTTTTTTCAATCTCTGCCACGTTCCTGCCTCTTGTTCTCTCCCTCCACTCTTTACTAATGTTTGTACCTTCCCTCCTTTAATCTTCTCACCCCTTTTTCTGTCACAAGTGCTCCATCTACTTACACTACCCCTTTTCAATCCTCTGCATTTTTTCTTCCCTGCTACCTATTCTTCAAGTTCCCCCCCTGCTTTCATCTTCCTGCCTCTTTTTTCTTAAGTGAACCTCCTTCATGAACTGTCATATATTGCGTCTCCTTTCTTTTTTCTCCCCATGCTTTTTAGATAATTACCAATTGGTTTATATTCTTATATTTCTTTACTGCTTCATTTTTAGCTGTCAGTCTTCATTGTCGTTTTCATGACTGCTTTTGGTGTTATGACAGTTTTCTACTACTTCTGCATTGATTTATTCAGTGATCCTTTAGTGCTGTTAGACCTTTCTTTCTTCCTTCCCCTCTCATCTTCATTTTCTCTAGAATATCTACTGTAATAGCATGAATCATCTTCCACAATAAGTCTTTTGTATACTCTACCTCCTTTCCTTCATGTCATCTTTCCTACAACCACATTGCGAAATTGCATCTCCATACAACTCGCACATACTTCTCATTGTCACAGTATTTAGTCCCTTGACTCCCAGTAATACACTTTGTCTCAGAAACTATCCAGCATTTTGCTTCCATTATGTCAAACTTTCGTGCTTTTTACTTCACCTTCTATTAACCCTTTATTCGCCTGTACTGGCTTTATTACACTCTCATTGCCAGCATTCTTACTGCTTCCTGCTCCTTTCATTTTTATAGATTTTGACACAACCTCATGAATTCTCATTTCTTTCTTTCTTTACTTATTTCATCCTTTCTTTCTTTTTTCATTCTCTCCCTCCACTTAATCCTTCTTTTTTGTCTTTCCTTTTAGTTCTGCCTTCCTTTTGTTCTCCTTCTTATTAGGTCTATATCAGTTGAGTGAAAACCCCTTTACACGATTACCTAAACATCAAACCCTATACCTCAAACCCCGAAAATCCTGAATGCACTAAACCACGAAAAATAAAATATCAAACTATCATAGTCGGCCAAACCCACCACCCGCTAATTAGTACCTACCCAAACAAAATAAATAAACCACATACATACACTAACCAAACCCTACAGACATACACCCAAACAAAATAAATAATCCACATACATATATTTAACAAAACCTTACTTCCAACACTACACTAAACCCCACATACACAACTATCTATGCACTATCCTTAATCCCTCCCTAGCCCTAAGGTCCGTAATTACTGCACACTTCCCCTACAGACATACACCCAAACAAAATAAATAACACACATACATACATACACTTAAAAAAAACTACATCTAACACTACACTAAATCTTGCATACATTACCTATCTATGTACTTACCTAACCCAAATCCTAACCCTAAAGTCCTATCTATCGCACATTTACCTTAACGGAGCTATACCGCAGACGGGCCAACCAAAACAAATTGACATTTTGGAATTCGCAGTTTTGACTGTTTGAGGTTTATGTACTTCACGCAATGTGGTTTGACATATTCGTATTCATGTAAAGGGGTTTTCGCTCAATTGATATAGACCCTTCTTATTCTTCCTTGCTTTTTTTTTTGTGCATTCCTTTTTTCTTCATTTCCTTTTTGTATTTCTTTCTTCCTTCATTCCCGTCTTCCATTTCTTTTATTCTTCCTTATATTCTTCCTTTCTAGCCTCCATTTTTCTTTATTTCCCTTTCTCTTTCATTCTCTCTCTCTCTCCTTTATATTCCTTCTTTTTGCCTTCCATTTATTTCTGTCAACTTTTCTTTTCTTTCTTTATTTCTTGTTTTCTTTTCTTCCATTCTATATATATCTATCTTTTCTACATTACAATCTCTGTTTTGTTAGGTATCAAACTTTCTAAAAGCAGTCCAGTTTCATTTATCAGTTTTGCAGCCATTTTTTACTGATATATATATATCACTCCTCTTTACATCACACAGAGTATTTTTAATATAACATTTAGCTCCATCAGTCTCAAAGCAGTACTGTTCAGTTTACTTAAAACTGGACATTAAACTTTCCCTCCATTTTTCCATCTCAGAAGTTTTTTTTTACAATTGCATTGTAACAATCTCTGTCTTAAGTTGTTATATGCTATCATATCAACCAGAAATGGAAGCTCCAGCAGATAAGTCCGGGAACGGTCACAAGTAGAACCAAAACCTAGTTTGGGATGTGCTACTGATCAATGAACATAATGTTTTTATTCTAAAATCTTTTATTAAAACAAATAGAATCCCAGTATACAAGCTTATCACACCTTTCCCTTAACACTTTCTCAAGTATTTACACCACATTTTTTAAAAAAAGTTAAGTTTATACTTCCCTAAAACCAAGTGATACTGACATTTCCTTAAACCCTCTTGACTTCAAAATGAATTTATGCTCACTTTTTCATTAAGACATGAATAATCAACCCTAAAATCACATATCCATTTATATTATATTTCTTCCATTTGTGTTTTTGCATTCCCTTTTCTAATACTTGACTTAAAGAATTCTAAAACAGTGAATTCAAATGGATGGGCACTTCCTTCCAAATTAATGTGCTTAAATAAAGCATTACTGACTACAGTTGTATTTATTTCCAACATGTGATCCCTAATTGTGTCTTTCAACCTTCTATTTATTTTTCCTACATAAAAGTTGTCACATTCTGTACATAATGTCATATGTATACTATTTTTTTTTGCACATGATAAAATTCTTAGCAAAAGAACTGAGGGAAAGAGGCTATGCTAGGACTGAATTAGAAAGAGAAATTCAAGAGGCACTTCAAAAAAGGAACAGATTCAAATACAATTTATAGACAATGAATGATGGCAGCAAGTCTGCATTAGCAATAGTAATAGTATAAAGGAGAGGAAAGTAAGAATGACATTTACATGGAATAGTCAAACTAAAGATGTTATAGGGATAGTTAAAATTTGACAGACATTGCAAGCTTTACATTGTGAAAAAATATAGTTCTTGAACTACTGATTTTTTTTTTACAAAAGTTTAAAAAAATTAAAGCAAAAGCTGTACTATAAAGAACAAAATATGTAAAACCGAAAAAAAATTGATGATAAATATGGAAGTTTTCCATGTTGGAACTGTCAGCAATGTATAGCAAAAATTAAACTATAAATCTATTTGCAATAAAGAATTTCATCTGAGACGTACAGAGAAGTGACACACAAATACAATTCCCCAAAGGCGCCAGTTACATTCAGAGTGACAGCACAGCTCAAGACAAGCATCATCTGAAGGGGCAAGCAAGTGGCTTGCCCCCTGTACCCTCATGAGCATATATTTGTGTGTGGGGGGGCACATCTCCCATGAATATATATATATATATATATATATTACACACACACATATATATATATACAAAAAACAGCTGTACAGAGGAATGACACTGGGGAAGGGAAAAACTCATCAAAACAGCATACAGCAGACTCAGACAACCATATGTTTCACTTTAACATGACTATGCAATGATTTCTGAACTTAAAATACTTATTCATTTATGTATTCATTTACTAAGTTAGGTTTTTATTTTGGCCATTCTAAACCCATCTTTCCGAGTGCATCCATGGAGAAAAGCTTTCAAAAATAAATCATTAAACATTGATTACATAAAATCTAGATGTTAGCAACAGTAATCTCATACATATGTCATGACATGACCAGAGCTGGAATTAGTGTTGCAAGACATAAGAATGTTTGAATGTTATGAAAAATACAGAGTATACATTTCATGCCAAAAAGCATTGGCTCAAGAAGAGGTGTCACCTCAACAAAATAAACACAAATGTAATTATTTTTAAAACATATTTGAATGAAGAGGAAATAGCACAAAACAAGGCATTACCGTTTGTATAAATTGTATTAAGACCTAACCCAACATAACGTTATATTATTATATAGATATGTTAGACCTTATAATAGTAATCATCATCTTCTTTCGGCTGTTCCTGTTACGGGTCGCCACAGCGGATCACCTGTATCCATTTCTTCCTGTCCTCTGCATCTTGCTCTGTCACACCAACCATCTGCATGTCCTCTCTCACCACATCCATAAACCTTATCTTAGGCCTTCCTCTTTTAGACCTTATAATAGTAATATTCTTTTTTTTTCTTTTCTTTCGATACAATAGAAATATTAGCAGCACTGGGACAAAAATAATCTAGATTATTAGTCCCTATCCATTAATATAGCCCTTAACTCTGAAGCCCAGTTTGTGAATCACTTATATTAACAAGACTCAGTTTCAACCCTTCTCCTTGTTTAGCATGTTCTCCCCTCACCATCTTCACAGATATTTTACTTCTCCCTCTACCATTACATTATTGACTGATTCATCACAGAATTTCCCCAAGCCCTTATCTCCTACCATTTACTTCACTCCATTCTCCAGTTCTTTTTTCATGTTTGCTACCTTTGCTTCTCTTATCATTATCTCCTGTCTCCCAAAGCCTGGTCACCCCAAATCATAAAGCAATTGTGTAAACAGGGAGCAGGAGGCTGGACCAAGCTATATGTTTGTAGTACCTGCTTAATGCATACTCCTGGAAGACTATTTCTGCCCATCTCATCCCCAGGCAGAATAATGGATGACTTTGCACGAGTGTTGATCTTGCCATATGACAAACTATTCTGTGTGTTTGTGTATGTGCCTCTCTGTCTGTAGTGATACAGGCCCTTTGTTGATATTCTGAAGGCTTTTATATACAGTGCTCATCAATCTGATCAACTCACCAATACAGCTCAGTCTCACTGTATGTAGCAATACCTGCACTGTATTGTTTCCAATTAGTTGCAAGAAAAGTTCATCTCCACCCTGTTGTCTGCACATCAAAGGATACATTTTTGATTCCTCTAAACAGGCACAAAAACTCATCTGTTGCATAATATGTTATATGTTCCTCTCATAAAATCTAAAAGCCATTTCAAGATTTGCTATGCACAATTAAATAGCTACACATATAAATAAGACCCCCCTCAGAAAAAAATTGTAATACAAAATTCAAAATAAACTCCTAGGGTGGAACCCTACTATTAACAGAATCTATAATAAAAAAAAATCTGATTCCACCCAAAACTCTCATGAAGCCAAAAACATTCTTGCTAAACCAAACAAGAAACTCCAAATCCTGATCAAATCAATCAAAGCCAGATATGAGGCAAAAATAGCCACCTAGGCAAAATATAATTACAAAACCTTCTTTAATTATGTTAGAAATCTCAAAAAAAAGACAATGCCCAGCACTGTGCAAAGCTAAAAATAAATGAGACAACATACTCAGAGCCAAAGGACATTGCCAGTCTACAAGGGGACAAATTCAACCCCAACTTCACCCCTTCCTCCACTCCAGTGTTCCCTGATTAAGTACCCTCATCTACCCACCCTCATAAAATCTCCCAAGAATAAGTCCTCAAGGCACTATCTAATTCCAAGTCCACTATGTCTATGGGACTAGACACCACAGAAGGCTACTTACTAGCTAGCCTGGCAAATGAATTGTTAGACCACCCTGTGGTAGCTATTCAATATTAGCCTTAAAACAGGCTTTCTGCCCGGTGAATGGAGGACAGCAACAACAATTCTCCTACTCAAAGGTGAAGCTAAAGCAGATACAAGTAATTACAGACCTATAAGCCTTACCAGCCTCATCTGCAAGGCTATGGAAAGGACCATTATGGAACTTATAAATAGGAATATAGGTGAGCTACAGACTCTTCTCCAAACCCAGTTCGGATTAGTCAAAGGCAGGGCCAGCCTAGTTAACCTGACTGATTTATTTGAAAAAGTCACTGAAACAATAGACCAGGGCGAATCAGTTCACAGTGCCTATCTGGACCTTAAAAAGGCATTTGACCCCATCCCACATTCAGGTATCATAGATAAACTCCCCCAGCTAATGGCTTACTGGATAGCAAATTGGCTTACAAATAGAACACAAGAAGTAAGGGTGACTGTCTCTACCTCCACAAAAAGACTTGTCATTAGTGTATCACTCCAGAGTTCAGACCTTGGGTCAGTTAGTATTATGGCTGACCACATCTGCAGATGAGTGAAAACTCAGTCCCATAATAAACTTCCCAGAATCCTTCAAGAGGGCCTGTCCCAAGCAAATAGTTGGTGTGAAAACTATGGACTGAGACTAAATGCCAAGAAATGGATGATTGTATCCATCAGCAAGCATGATTCCCTTTAAAGCTACCATAATAACAACACCGTCTGGAAACTGATCCTGTAGTTAGAAATTTGGGAACCTAAGTTGACGATGAACTGTCCTTTGATCACCATGTATCTACTATTATAAAGAAACTGGTATGAGCAACCTTTTTCATCACACAGTGTACATTGAAGGGTATGGGATCCAGATCCAGGAACATAATTTTTCCTCTTGTACTCAGCACTCGTTAGGCCAATCATTGAGTATAATGCCCCTTTCTGTTGGTACTTGTCCAAACACTTGTCAAAGCTACAATGACCACACAGGGACTCAGAAGGTCAGTACTAATGCTTTAAGAACTGACTTGGCCATAACTGGCAGCTAGCACAGATTCTGAAACAGATGGGTGCTATGAATGGAGCAAGACAAGCCAGAAAAATTACTGGATACAGAATTCTGAGCTCACCATTGTCTGATTAGACTACTTATCATAAACCCAATATAAAAGAATTGAAGTAATCAGAAAAAAAAAGTACAAGTGTATGGTTCACCTCTCTGTGTTCTGCCAATGGCATCAGATTTCATCAAGGAACATTCATAAAATGAAAATAAGATGTCCTGTCAACTGCTCACGCCTAGATCTGAAGTGTCCGCATATTGTCAAGAACCACGCTCACAGTGCACACATGAGAAACAAATTCTAGTGTATTCTTCCCATAAAAATAGAGGGAGAATAGAACTCATAGGTTGGCACTAGGCTATCGGCCCTAGGGCCTATACAAGCCTAGCCATAACAATTCCCTGGATATTTTTTTCCCACAATATTTACTTCCCTGGACCCCTGTCTAGCAGGGTGACTGACATGATCGCCGGGGTGAATTTCCTATCTCCCATCCAAACTTTTTAGAGTATTATGAGAGAACAGTCAAATATATGCAATTGTATGCATTCTTCTAGGTTCATAAAACAAGTGAACAATTTGACAACCCCTGCAAATACCAAGCACTGACCTGGACAAAATTGTCACTACCCCCCCCCCCCACCCCACCCCAAATCACTAAACCAACTTCTAGCCAGTCTCCATTCCAGCACCATGCAAAGAGATGGAGAATCATTGCTGATCTATAACACAACAAACTTCCACTTTCCTAAAACAGAGAATCAGTACCCCAGTTTGCCAGTCTAGAGGTTTAGTCCCACCTACACAGCACTAAAATTTTGACCACAACACTTAATAGCAGTACCTTCAGTATTTCTAATCCTGACTGCCACCAACATCATGTGCACGTTCTACTGCCCATATACACAAGGTTATGATAACTACAGATTAAAAAAATCAGTGTGTGAAGTAGTCTAAACAACTTTTTTTAAGTGGAAACTACTGTGTCTTTCTTGCCGCACACCCAAACTGTTTAATTGTTGCTGCAGTGGCATCCTCTACACAATGTCCTAATCCCACAAGCTGTTTCTGGTACTACTAAGTGGAATACATGTCCACCTAAGAGCTCTTCAGGGAGTTAATTCACCTCTAAACCTAATAAAAGACAACCAAACATGAATTGACAACCCCTGCAAATACCAAGCACTGATCTGGACAAAATTGCCACTACTCCCCACCCCACCCCAAATCACTAAACCAACTTCTAGCCAGTCCTTATCAACACAGCACAAGCAGAGTGTTTGACTAAGCATAAGAAACACAGGGCTGTTATACCCAGCTGATGTCCATTATCATTCGGGTCACTGCAAAAATATCCCAAACAACAAACTAAAACAATAAGTGAGAAGGTCACTGAAAAACAGGGCTTTGTTTCTTATGCTTAGTCACTCTGCTTGTGCTGTGCTGATGAGGTCATAACAAGGCCAAAATATGCATATCCACAGCTAGTGGGGTTTGGCTTTATTGGCCTGAAAGTGTCCATTAAAACAACGAAACAAGTCATGGGCATTCAGAATCGCCAATTAGCTGAAACACCTGATGTTCATAAGGGTCATTTGCATATATCCCATGTGCCTTTGATACAAGAGGTTTGGGAGGTCACTCAGTGAAAGTTCTAGCTTTACTGGAGTTTTCATTTTATTTTTACTAACCACAGAAGACATCAACATTTAAGAACAACAGCACAGTTGAGGTGAGAATTCTCCTATTCCGTAATATCAGTAACTCTTCTGATACCGTGATGCCTTAAATCATCAAAAAATAAACATTTACAACTCGATACACTTTACTCTATGATGGATGATTGGAGGATTATAACGTGATCACATCTGTCTTTGCCTGACTGGGTGCAAAGCTGTACTGACAAGCCTCTGAAAGATTGCATTCCAAGGCAGTGAGTTCTGACATGACAAGAACGTGACTAAAAAAGAATAGTCATTATTGACTGTCATCTGCATATTAATGACAATATATCTCTGACATGAGTAACATATTTCAGTGGCAGCATGTTCACCATGAGGAACAGCAATGCCGAGACTGAGCTCTGAGGCATCCCTAAAACCAGTACATGGTTCCCTGAAGGACTTAATACTAGAGGAACGAAGAGGACTTTAAATCAGAAACTCCACAGTAAGCATAACCTGAAACATATGAGGACAGGCAATTGGGTACAGTGAATGTTAAATTACAGTGGGCCCAAAAGTGTTCGTTAAGGATATCATGATCCACGATGTCAGGGCACCACTTTGGCGCCTTCAAAGCAGAACATAAAAATAAAAACCTTAGGTCTGAATGATTCAGTTCCTTGTTCTTCACTGACTCAGTGCTGGAACTCTGCAAAGTGGTTTCTGACAAGTACTCAGGGAATAAGTCTTACTTTTAAAAATGTTTACACACCAAAGGATTTTCCCAAGCTGTCAAATATGCCTAACTTAGCTACACTGGAGATGCTGTTGGTGGAGCAATTGACCACAACCTCCAATCACATCTCCAAGGAGTCATCGGGGATTTCGGCGTGAGAAAGAAAATGCACTTACTGATGCTGAAAATGAAAAATAGACATTGCATTTTATATTCCATGGCTCAGAAAATGAAACGGTATGTTCAAACTTGGGGGGATAAAAACGAACAACATGCTTTCAAAAGGGAAAAAGAGGGTGGCGCGAGCCCCTGTGCCCATGCCTAAATCTGCCACTGGTAAACTGCATTCAGTGTTCCATTCTGAAATCTTTGTTAATTAAAGCATTATAGAAAATAGATTTTTTTTTTAGAAGACATGTTCAACTTTCCTAAATTCTTATGAGAAAAGAACAGATAACATTATAGGTTCATAGGTTGGTACTGGGCTATCTGCCCGAAGGCATATATTAGCTCAGCCACGTTGTGCGGTATTCACCGCCCCTTTAGTAGTTCCCTAGACCCTTGTACTAGCAGCGAGTACCCTTGGCCCCTATGTAGTAGTGCTGTTGGTGTGATCCCTGGTGTGACCTTTCTGTTATGGAATTATTTTTTTATAAAGTCTGACATGACTTTAGAAAGAAGCTCACTGTTGCTGCTAAAGCCAACTTTGTTTTGTGGAGTATCATTCAGGGATATTGCTTTATCATGTTCTGCAATTGTGTCATTGACATGGCTGCAACAAAGAAAATTTAATTTTCACATGGAGCCTATAGCCTTAAGGATTTGAATTATTTAACAACCATGCTCTCAATCTATCTGTTTATATATCCGGTAGCAAGTTCTTGTGGAGCTGGAGTGTAGCGACTTATGATATATCAGCATCATTTTGTTATCCTTGGAATGGAGAGAGTATTTAATCTGCCTCAGCAACTCAAGAAACTAAGATGAAGTGAAGGATGGATTATTGCTTTCTGTAGCACTTTAGGAATCAGAAAGGTTGCTGGGAAGATAAAGAGGAATTTTCCTGAACTGTCATCTGGAAGAGATGTCACCAACAATATGGAAGTCAGTGATTGTCAACCACTTCAAAGCAGGGGGACTGTAGAAAGCAACTGAATGGGTAGAACTAACTAGATTGTGGAGGAGTAGTATCACGGTAGGTCAGTTTGTGTCTACCAGTGATTGAACAAATGTTGGGGGTCAGTCGCATTCATCAGCAGACTGCCTCAATAGCCACTCGTTGCAACCATGTTATTGATTATAAACACTTTACATGTCTGAGTGTGATCAACAGGGTCAGAATTAGGTGAAACAGAGCCTTAGATACAGGACTGTATGGTGCCCATCCTGCACCACCCCAGTGACCCCAATTCTCCCATCCTAGCCTCCTGACACTATCAAGACAAAATTACACCTGTCTTTTATTTTATTTCCTTCCTTCTCACACTTTGCTTTACTCTTCATCCTTTTCCTGCACTCCATCCATTAAATAAGCTTTAACAAATGAATATACTACACTATAGTAACTGTGGAGGTAGCAACTGAATTAAGTAGGGGGGCTGAAGGCAGTAGGAGCAACATGGGGATCTATATGCTGTGAGGTGCATTTTAGAGCCTTTTTCCCAACATTTTGATCAATGATGTTTGGAGCAAGAATCATGAATAAGGAAGGAAAGAAATTCAGTCTTATTTTCAACATTGTGTCTAAAGCTTAATATTCAGAGCTGATAAAATTTTTTGTGTCTTTTGGCTTTTCCCGGTTAGGGGTCGCCACAGCGGAACTCCGGTCCGCTAATGGTTAGCAGTTGATTTTTATGTACTGGCTTGCCAGGCCTGACGCACAACCTTCAACGAAGGTACGCCCATTCACGCATGTCACCACGCAGAAGACGCTCTAGCTGAGAATTGAACCGGACAGCGTCTTACTGTGAGGCGACAACGAAATAATACCTCCTAATAAACTGAGAAAACAAGTGCTTTCAGGGATTCATAAACCATGTCTGGAAATACTGGCTGCCTCCCTACCCCTCCAAAGAAGTCACTTCCAATGTGCTCCTCTAGTGTTAGATTGGAATGAAAGGAAAAGAACAAATGGCAATAATCATATATTTCAGTATACATATACATAGCATGCCTGCTCACTGCCCATAAGATAGTCAAAGTCCATGTACCATTCTGATGTTAGACTGGGATAATAGTGAAACATCATATGACTAAAATAATATATTTCATCTTATTGCTATTAGATATGTATACCCACCCAGGATGCCTCCTTACACCTGCCCTCAAAAGATTCCACTTGTATACATGCCTGCTTGTGAGGTAAGTACACAAATCATATTAATGCATTCCATGTTGTTGTTCCAAGAGAGTATACAGCCTCGAGGCAAGCTGCAGTGACCTTCTTCTCACATCTCTGAGGTTTAATTGTGAAGAAAGTTAAAGAAATAATGATCACGTTGTCTCCAACCCACATACTAACTGTAGTGACCTTCTATGCACATTTCGGAGCAGGGACAGTATCAAAAAAGGTTAGGTTCAGGGACACCCTATTACACTTATGTTAAAATTCTCTTATACAGCCATGAGTTTTTTGGCTGAGGGTCTAGATTTTCTGTGACGTATTTTAAGTCTTATTTTTGAAAGATAATTAACTGTTCATTTTACTGCTACTCAGAAGAGTTATGTATATGCTCCTCAGTACCGAGTATGTATACAGATACAATGTATTGATATTATTTTTACACACATACATGTCCATCCTGACACTGTTGCTGGTAAGCAAGGTGTCTCACAAGATAGATACACACACACACACACACACACACACACACACACACACACACACACACACACACACTGCATGCATATCAGCAGACAAATTTGAAAGGCACCAGTTCACCTATGGCATGTCTTTGGGGTGTTGGAGGAAACCAGAGTACATAAATAAAACTCCCATAGAAGTAGGAAGGCCACACAGACTCCAGAAAGAAGGGGCCACAGATAATATCTCAGCTATAGAATGTAGCAATGCCACTTGCTGTGCCAGTGTGACAGTTATCAGCTGCTTTCAGTCACATCCTGCCAAGGCTACAAAGGTAGATGCTTATTCTATACAGTGATGATGTTTGACTTAGATGGATAGTGAAATAAATTACTTTTTCCTCTTAGTTACACTTTAACCCACCCCACCACCCACACACATACATGTATAAGCCAAAACAATGACAACTACACATTGATTTCAGGAAATACTGTCTATTGTCTAGCACTGCTTCTGTCAAGCCAGATCTGTGGCTGTTTAACTGTGATCAAACAGCATGAATTAATCACTTTTAGCTACAACACAATCTTTCTGACCATCAATTAGAAACTTGTTCCTGACTTTATTGACTGTTCACATCTCAATATCTGGTTGTCATTTAAAAATATGACTCAAGCAAAGTACTGCAACTTTCCTCACACAAATGTACATCAACTCTGCAAAGGCATATTATTCACTTTTTAAACTGACAGCAGCAGGATAAGTCATTTTTAACTACAGGCAACTGCTGTACCTAGCAATTATAGAAATGTGCTTGATTGTGTACATCACACATGTCTGATTGTGTTAAAATAATGGTCACAGTAATTCATTTTTAAGCTTGTTTCACACAAACACACAGTTGCCCCAGAAAGCATTCCAACTTGGATACACACTAGTCCTACAAAGTCATATTAATGACTGTTTAACCTGAGAAAATGACAGTAGGATGTCACTTTCATCCACAGACATCCCTCTTACCCAGCAATTACAGCCACCTTGCTGACAGTGCACACCTCGAATGTCAGATTGTAATTAAAATAATTGTCACAATAATGCATTTCAATATTTTTTCTCACAAACAGTAGCTACAGTAAGTATTCCAACTTGCTTCCTACAAATATACATTCCTTTAAATCTTGAACAGTGACTGTGTAACTTCCATAAATGGCAACAGGGTCAATGATTTTCATTCTCAGAAAGTTCCTGTACCCAGCAATTGTAGCTGGTTTGCTGATTGCATAGAGCATAAAACAAAGATGTCTAATTGTAACTGTGATTTATTTCATGTCTTCTGCACACACACACACACACACACACACACACACACACACACACACACACACACACACACACACTCATATTGACACTGTGCACCCCTTTTGTCTGATTGTGATAATGTATTTCAAGTTGTTAATTTCAAATGCACACAGTGCAACCAATTTCAGCCCTCCAAGCATAGCACACACACATGCACACACACACATTTCCACCAATTACTTTATTGACTGTATACACTTCAGATGTTCTTGATTAAATGAATGAATAAATATATGATGTCCATGTATTTCAAGACACTGCTCTCTGATAAATATAGTGCAACCCATTGTAACTGCCCTACACACACACACACACACACACACACACACACACTATTCCTAATAATCATTTGCACCATTAATTTTCTGTTGATTAATTTAGTTGACCAGTACATTCTGTATTCATGGTGGATGACAAATGAGAAATGTATGTAAATCAAAGAAGTTCCATAGTCTGGAAATTTTCTGGTACTGACTAGTGTATCTGATCACCCCCCCCCCCCCCGACATTCTTGATGATGTAGTATATATAATTAGTACTTTCTTTCCCATGAAACTAATGTGATTATCACACACTAGTTTCATAGGCAAGACAGTGCTAACCATATATACTACATCAGCAAGGAAAGCAGTGTGGTCATTATACAGTTTATGGCATATTTAGACTTTTTCCTGATTTACAGGCTGTAGACTGTAAGATTGATACCATACCTTTTAATGCTCACATGGTGTTTCCTGTATTTAGGATCCCTAGAGACATGGATCAAGTATATATTTTCACAAGAAT
>NC_056740.1:261231995-261299495 GCF_019279795.1 Protopterus annectens | reverse complement strand
TCATATTCCAACATATTACTGTCAGATATCTATCTTTATACTGATTTCAATTGTGAAGAAAGGGAAAAAAATAACAGTTGCAGTACTTCATTCCAACTTATTATTCTTACACAGTGCACTGGGCCTAGACAAGCTATAGTGATCTTCTGTGCTCACCTATGACGTTTGTAAGGAAAATTTGTAATGTAAGAAAAAAAATTAAACAAATAATTACAATAGTATCCCCAGCCCCAACACAAACTATAGCAATTTCTGTGCCTAATTCAGGTCAAGGTCATCAGTTCATATATGGTTTGTCTTTGAGGTGTTGGATAAAACAAGAGCACAATGAAAATTAATGAAATGGAGCACCTGAATAAAATCCACACAGAGACAGGTATAGGACATGCAGATTCCCAACAGATGGTGCTATAAGCAAGAACTCAGACAGGGAGATAACTACTGTGAGACAGAAACACTACTCACTATGCCACTTTACCCATGATGTGTTCCTTTCCCACACATCTTGCTCAGACCACCAAACATAGCCACTTATTGTGTGCAATGCTGATGTTTGAGAGTGATACAAAGTGGAAGGAAGTATGGCCAACTTGTTGCTCTTGTATTCACTTATATACACTTCACCCCCCCCCCCCACGCAACATACACACAAGGATAAGCCTCAGCAGTGATTGTTCTTTTGTTCTTACACTGCATGTGAATCCATCTATGTACAACCCCTTTTTCACACTGTTTTGCACATAGGGTTGAGGTATCACATCAACAGTTATAATTATCAAGAGCCAATGATCACAGTGCCTGGTGGCGAGCCCTGCAGTAATTTGTTCTTCCATACCACACACACACACACACACACACACACACACACACACACACACACACACACACACACACACACACACCTGCACGCTCACAACTTTATCCAATTTAGAGTGTCTATTCTACTTACTGCATATCTTTGGAATGTGGGAGGAAACCACAGCACCTGGAGAAAACACACATGAACACCTGGAGGACTATGGGGAGTCTGCAGAGAAGGCACCCCAGATGAGAACTGAACTTGAATGCAGATAGGAAGTCCAAGTAAAACAGTAACCATTTTAAGAAACATACTTCAGAAATGTATTGGCTCTTAGAATGATTCAAAATATCTTTCCTGTATTCACCATAACTGAATTTCCTGACAGAGACCCTGATTTCCTGATTGTCAGGAAAATGTCCTGTTAGGTGGCAACCCTATTTGGAATGCTACCTACTAGGATATAAAAGTATGTGAAATGGTTGTCCTTAAGAAGGAAGCTGTAAACCGTTTTTTTACCTGGATGGTGATCTCTGTCAAAATGGTCAGTACATCTTATTACAATGGAAACTTCTAGTCTGTGAACTTCTAGTGACGGCATTTTCTGTTTTTTTTTCCCTTATATCCTCAAAATCTTGAAAGCCAGGAGTTTTTTCTTTTTAATGAATTTACGTAGAAAGCTACACAGACACCGTTTTCTTTCTGTGCTGATTAGCAAGGCACTGATGTTTGATTTTCTTTTAATAAATTGGAACTTACACCTGAAAAGGTGGAATTTTTGGCTGATGTTTAAAAAAAACACAGAGATTTGATAAATCATTGGCTTTAAGTGAGCAACGAATGCAGTTGTTCTTGCAATCTGTAAATTTTGGAAATTTCCTGGCTTCCTGTACTCTATTAATCCCCCTTCCCTTGTGATGTGGAATGCAAAGCTGTTGCTATATAATAAGCTGTTTTCTGACTATAGTAAATTCATTTTTTTCTTTTCATCACTGGTTTTCTTACTCCTGGGATCTCTGAAATTCATTCCTATACAAGGGTTCCTCTAAATGCAAAAGAGCTGACTTGCCTGTTTCTATTGAGAAACTGTTCTTAAAAACTGTACTACAACTTGTGTATAATTGCAACTGGTTCTATGTGGGCTATAGCTACTGAGTTTGGCTTCAAAGTGGAAGAAATAATTAAAGTTTTGGTGAAGTCTGCCATAGATACTAATGAGGACCTCAAAAAATAAATAAATAAATAAATAAGCTTCTAATCAACAACTAATAAGCCTTGCAAAAACCAGTGCATCCTTACAAGAAAAGGTTGCCACCATTAACCAACACTTGCTCAGTCTTTAGCAACAGCTTGCTGTCATTCAACAACAAAATGGCACTCTGCTGATTTAAAGTGTCAACAAACTGACTGGAACAGAACAGATTCTTCTCATTTAACTGAAGATTTGTTAAAAGAGTACATGGGCTTGTACACGTGGATAACCAGAAGCTAAAGAAAGAGATTTTAACTAAGGCTGGTGCTTCACATCAGGGTCAGGAGTAAAGACTTCACAGTGAGCATTTACTGTGGACAGGGCAATAAGGTCACTAATGGCTGACTTACTGTGTAAAAATCTTGGTCAGAACTTGGTAAAATAAAGTAAGCAAACTTTTAGCTACAGACAGCTTTAAAATTGCACTTCCTAGCAGTTTAAGAAAGTGTGTATTCCAAAGCAACATTAAATACTCTGAGGAAATGCTTGTCTTAGCAGAACTTTTGTTATTATGTAAAAATGCACAACCTAAGTGACTTGCAACCATACAGACTGATGAAGTCCAGTTGTTTGGACTGAACACTCAGTAAACTTTTTTTTTTTTTTTTTTTATAAATAAAGGTTTCATTATTCCTATTCCTTTTGAGATAATAGTGTTTTTGTAAACATGCTGCTGTGTTTTGGTTTGTTTTAATGTATTCAAAGTAACAACATTCATCTTTTGATAGTATTATTTCTTGTCTTCGCTGCCATGGGGTGGTAACAGTGTATTTTACATGTAGCCACCCTTTAAAGAAAAATAAGCCTTGAGACTTCTGCACTGAAGACACGTATCCCATATTTTGGATCCAACATTACCCTTGCTATCTTCAGAACCATCCAGTCCTACCTAGGATGATGGCTTTGCTCTCATCAAGGTATGGTAGAAACCTGTTTTGGCACCTAAGCCTTCAGTTATGTAGGTTTTGACAGTTTGATTGAGTCTTAGGCATTGCCGTAGAACCTGGGAGATGTTCTTCATTTGTTACAACAAATTCATAAGGCAGTAGTTGCCCATACCATGTCTTGTAGGTGATGGCATGCATTGCATGCAGCAACATGGTACTAGCATTTATGCAGGAGATTCAGTCACCCATTCTGCTGGATTTATTGCCTCAAAATGGCAAATGTCAGTACCCTGCCCTATCCCCCATGCATAAAATACCTTTCCACTTTTGTACACTATTGTGCCCTGTGTGCTGTTCATTCTTGCCCTGCACCATATGACCTTCCTCTTTGTGTGTGTGTGTGTGTGTGTGTGTGTGTGTATATATATATATATATATATATATATATATATATATATATATATATGCACCCATCCTAAACTGCTTCATTGTTTTTCTTTTCAAAGTATGTTTCACATTTGTTACTGTCTAACTACTTTAGAAAGTTAGTAGCAGGTAATCTACACTTTCAATGAAGTTCAGTAGATAGCATTTGTTTTCAAGTTAATTACCTGACAGTGTCAAAAGTTTTACAAAGAGATAAAAAAATCAAATGTGCATCCCCATATTGCTAGTTATATTTATGTAAAAAATTATCAATTTTATTGCATCTTTTCACTGTTTTAACACTTTCTTTTGATTCAGAATTTGTTTTTCCAACATAAAACACTCCCAAGTACACTTAACCAGGTAAATCAGATAGATCATTCAATGGAATGTATAAAATGTGTCTTGTGATTACTGATTTTAAGTTATTGCATGACTACTCACTGTGGATGCATTGGTATAATCACTTTTTTCACAAGTGACACAAAAAATCTCTGTAACAATAGAGTAATGGAATTAAATTTTCTTATCTAGACATTAAGTTATGAATGAGATCCATATACTTGCATAATCTGCTCATGGTGAACAACTGATTATTTACTGGCTAGTTTCAAAGCTTTGAAAACTCTGAAACTCAGTTACTCACATTGATAATCCTGTTAGCTTCAGATCACCTGAAATGTTTTACAGTGTCACATTGCTGCAAATGCATCTTTAAAATTAAGTATATCTCTGCACATGTAATACTTACTCGAGCTTCAGCAAAGCAGACATTATAATGAATTCTCTATTAGTGTATTAGTATAGATTCTTATATGAAATAAACATAAGGTGGAAATAATGTTAACAACTTCTTTCTTATAGTGGACAGGGGGAGTGTGTTGGATCATGGTTCGCAACCTTCCATTTTCAAAATTTGGAAAACTACCTTTTAAAATTAAGTACAATTTGGGAAAATGTAGAACACTTACTAACAACTTCACCTAAGAAGCTCTCAGAATTGTTAAAATGTGTTACTTCAAAATTATATGATGACTTAATATGACTCAGTCTTACCATCGATATCAGCTAAAAACACTTTTAGCAATGAATATGAGACTCATTATTTTTCAGTGTGGGACAGTAGGGGAACATGGACTTTTTAGGACTTAAAAATAAGTAATTTTCTCATAATGAGGAACACTTGAGAGGAATCTGTTGGAGTTGTGCAATTGTATGCATTTGATTATTCTGCCTTCTAATATAATTTGTTAGTTTGGGCTCTGATTCTCTTATGTGTACAATTAAAAGGATACAAAAAGTACTGGATGCCCTCACACAGTGACTGTTGACAAGAGTGACCCCTATGATGCTGAGTAGCAAACCCCACCCAAGGCAGATGAGACCGCTCCCTACGTCAAAGTAAACACCCCTCATAATCAAGGATAGCACTCCCTATATACAAATAAATGTAACTACAGTAATCAAAGTAAAATCAGAGCAGAAATCACTCTAGTATTTATACACATAGCATTTAAACTGTGTCAGTAAAGAAAAAGAGTTAAAGCTATTATAGCTATCACAAGCAGGAGTCAACAGACCACACTGACATGCTAGTAAAGCTGCAACTCTTTTTTTTATGTAGTACATGCAACAGAATATTTATCTTACAAACACACAGAGAAACCTGATAAGCAGTATGAAGAAGCTAGCAAAGTTTAAGTCTTCCATAATTACAAAAAAAAATGAAAATGGCAGGGGACTTGTGGGCAGTCTGCCCAACATGCATTCAAAAAACAGTGAAAAAAATATTTCCTATGTTTGCCTGACCAATGCATGGCCACTATATATATTTTGGCACTAAACGTACCTTTTGGAATTGTGGCCAAAAAGTTCAACCTTGGTCTCATCAGACCATAACTCATTTTCCCACATGCTTTTGGGAGACTTGATTATTGTTTTGCAAATTTTAGATGGGCCTGGATGTTTTTCTGTGTAAGAAAAGGCTTCCATCTTGCAACCCTACCCCGTAGTCCAGACATATGGAGAATACAGGAGATTGTTGCCACACATGTAGAACACAACCAATACTTGCCAGAATTTCCTGCAGCTCCTTCAGTGTTGCTGTAGGTCTCTTGGCAGCCTCCCTGACCAGTTTTTGTCTTGTCTTTCATCACTGTTTTTTTTTGGGGGGGGGGTGTCCAGTTCTTTGCAACGTCACTGTTGTCCCATATTTTCTCCACTTTTTGATAACTGTCTTCACTGTGTTCCATGGTATATCCAATGCTGTGGAAATGTTTTTCTATCCTTCTCCTGACTGATACCTTTCAACAATGAGATCTTGTTGATGCTTTGTAAGCTCTCTGCGAACCATGGCTTTTGCTGTAGCAGGCAACTAAGTAAATATCAGAAAAATCCTGCTAGGACAGCTGAACTTTATTTGGGGTTAATCAGACCCCCGGATTTACTAAACTTCTGTGCAGGACTAGTCCTGCATGGAAGCGGCAGTTGAAGAGGAGGACGGCAGTGCACCATGCATATTAATGAAGGCACGCTGCTTGAACTCTTAATGCTACATGGAGCATGGACGAGTGCAGGGGGTGTGTCTGAGAGCAGAGCTCTCAGAATAAACATGCCCCTGCAAAGTAGAACAGAAGAATGTGTAAATAAATGAGTGAGACAGCTCACAAGTGTCTGCATATCCCCACCAACAGTCCCCATGTGTTCAACAGCAACAGTACAGTCAAATAAAATGAAGAAACCCTATTTTTTTTTAAAACCCCGAGTACAGCTAACCGTAGGTGCGCGGGTTTGCCCATTGCCTAGCTATGGTTAAAGCAGCTGAAAAGGCTGAAGAGGATAAAAAGGAATATATATGCAAATGAAGGAGCACAGCAATAGTGGAGTGGTTAGAGCATCTGTCTAATGAACAGGCATTCCTGGTTTGAGTCCCACTGCAGCACAAGTCATTTTCCAAGGGAAATCTGTATATGAACATAATTTTATATTGTTTTGCCGTATAACCTATAGAATAACAATTAAATGTGAACTAGAGTACTGCATGAAATGCACAGCGTCATAATGAATAAGGCACAAGTAAGCAGGTCTAAGCACAAATAAGCAGCAGTAAGCATGTCCAAGTGTGTTTGCATGGGGGTAAGTATTGCCCACACAGAGTAAGCAAAGTAGAAGCTAATGAGTGTAAGAAACTGTAACTGGAGGTTAGCAGTGCTTACCGTCGCGCAAACTTGTGCAAACCCACTTACAACTGCTTTAAAGTGCCTTAATCACTCCGGATCCAACGGCCCAAGTTCTGCCCAGCAACAAAATAAACTGTCTCAGCAAGGCTCAAACCCAGGACCCTGTACACTATAGTCACAGTAGTTAACCACTAAGCCATCATAGCAATAGATAAGCAAGATTAAGGCCATACATCCCATATGGATTTATATATATATATATATATATATATATATATATATATATATATATAGATATGGGTCTACTTTCATAGACCGAACGCATTTAATCACCGACACACATTTTCCCCACCCCAAACAACCGACAACACACCACACCGACAACTCAACATACCGAACACCAAAACACCGACACAAAAAACGCCAAATACACATTGCACACAACAACATATCCACTAACCTTAACCTAAACCCTAACCCTAACGTCCGACACTACCGCACACTTACCCAACCCGCACCCTAACCCTAACTCACTTAACACACCCCTAAATCTCAACACAGTCACTATCGCACACTCACCCTACCTGCACCCTAACCCTAACTCACTTAACACACCCCTAAACCCCAACACTGTCACTATCGCACACTTACCCTACCTGCACCCTAACCCTAACTCACTTAACACACCCTAAAACATTCAGCCCATCACTATCGCACACTCACTCCACCCGCATTCTAACCCTAACACACTTAACACTACCCTACACAGCTCTACGTCACTTCCACACACTTACCTCACCGGAACCCTTAGTCCGACACCACCGCACACTCACATTTTCCACACACTATCCTAAAATCCCTCAGTATCGTACACTTACCTGTCCGCCCCCAATACTACATCTGTCACTTTCGACACTTACCGATCGCTCACACACTGCCGTTGTCGGTCTCTCAGCCGCCGGGATATCGCTGTAACCTACCTGTTCGGTCGTTCCGTCTCGGTCTTCCGGGTGTCGGTAAAGTGGCGCTTCGGTCTATGAAAGTAGACCCATATATATATATATATACACACAGCAATCTGTGTATCTTCTTCTTCTTTGTTCGGGTTTTTCCCGGTTAGGGGTTGCCACAGCAGATCACCTGTCCACTTATGACTGGCAGTGGAGTTTTACAGTGTTGAGTTGCCAGCCCGGCGCCCAGCCTTCCACAGAAGGCACACACATGCACACACTCACACCTAGGGCCAATTTAGAGTGTCAAATCCACCTACAGCATGTCTTTGGGATGTGGGAGGAAACCGGAGCACCCGGAGGAAACCCACCCAACCACAGGAAGGACATGCAGACTCCGCACAGAAGGCACCCCAACCGAGGATTGAACCGGAGAACCTCTTACTGTAAGGCGGCAACGCTAACCGCTGCACCACCATGGCCGCCCATACAGCAATATGTATATATATATATATATATATATATATATATATATATATACATATATATATATATATATATATATATATATATATATATATATATATATATATATATATATATATATATATATATACTTATATCTATATATGCAGACATATTCATACACACACACACACATATATATATATATATATGTGTGTGTGTGTGCATGTGTGTGTGTGTGTGTGTGTGTGTGTGCGTGCATGCGTGTGTGTGTGTGTGTGTGTGTGTGCGTGTGTGTGTGTGCATAGATATACACAGATATACAGCTATGATAGGAAACAGCACACAAGAATGACATATGTTCACAGGCTATGCCAATGGAAGTGAGGTGCTCAAGCAAGAATCATGTAACACGTAGCATGACCTACCCCCCACCAGCCGGACAGAGGAAACATACACACAAACCCACAAACAATGTAAATAGTCCACTGCTCCCCAGACCACGGGCAGGATACAACCGGGGGGGTACACAGTGCACCCGTGAAATCTAATCTTGGAACACAGACAGGAGTGTCCCTTGCGGGACGCCCAAAAGATTGACATATTATGGAAGGAAGCTGATGCGATGTCCATTCTGGCTGGGACATGTACATACCCGGAATACAAGGGTGGGAAAGCCTGATGACCCATGGGTCGAGAAAACATATGACAAGGGTCCCGTGAAGTGGAAAGTGGGCAGCGTGTAGTGGTGTGTTCAGACCCGACCTGCTCCCAGAGTAAGGATGGGTGCTGTAGAGGAGGTGCGGGTGGAGGAACTATGGGTAGCTAGTTATGGGTCTAGGTGTGCAGGTGTTTGCTGATGTGGGTCTATATGGACATCCCCAGGGATGTAAGCAAACGTTTTCAATGGGCAGAGGCATCGCCCAACGAGCAGCCACACCCGCTACGAGTCCCACTGCAGCAAAGTCTAATCTACATGGCAAGGAATGGAATAACCAGATGTAGATGTATATATGTAGAGGTATGTGTGTGTATATCTACCCATAGCTACATGGAGATATACCTCTCCCTCTCCATAGTACAAATGTATACATACAGAGACAGAATACATATACATAACTACATATTTAGATATATGCATATGCAAACACCCGTACAATCATATGTCATTAGATATATATATAGACAGCAATATATAAATATATACATGTATGCATACATATACAGATATATCTGCATATAGTAATGTAGATATGTATATATATATATATATATATATATATATATATATATATGTGCGTGTGTGTGTGTGTAAATATACACATGTATATATCTAGGATATGATACAGCAGTAACGAATCACATATGTTCACAGGCCGTGCATATGGGGATGAGGGGTCCAATCAACAGACGTGTAAAACATAGCATCAACTCTCCCCCCAGCTATACCGGTGAAACATACAGACAAACAATAAAAGTAAACACACCACTGCCTCCTGGACTACAGGCAGGATACTAATAGTGTGGGAGAGACCCGCCAAGTCCAATCTTGAAACAAAGACATGTATGTCCCTTGTGGGACACCCAAAAAGTCAAACATATTTGGGTTTCCTGCCATTACACTGATGTCGAATGGCAGGTCATGCATGTTCCTAGTTTACAAGGTAGGGGAAGCCTGATGATGCATGGGGTGGACAGCATACGTGAAGGGTCCCGAGAAGTGGGGAGTGGGTACAGTGTACAGGTGTGGCCAGACCCGACCTGCACCCGGAGTAAGGAAGAGTGCCGAAGAGGATGTGCGGATTGGGAACTATGGGTAAGAAATTATGGGCCTAGCTGAGCAGGTGTTGGCTGGAGTGGGTCTATGTGGACCGCCCTAGGGATGTAAGCAATAGTGTGCATTGGGCAGTGCTGCCACCCAAACGGAAAGCCACTCCTGCTGTGAGTTCCACTGCAGCACAGTCTAGTGTACATGGCAAAGAACGGAATAACCAGATGTAGATGTACAACTGTAGAGGTGTGTGTGTGTATATATACCCATAACTGCATGGAGTGAAACCTCCCCCTCTCTGTAGTACAAATGTGTACATACAGAGACAGACTATAATTAAACACCCACATACAGATATATACAAATGCAGACACCCATACATCCATATGTCATTAGACATATATGTACAGCAATATATATATATATATATATATATATATATATATATATATATATATATATATATATATATATATATATATATATATACACACATATGTATATAGATATGTACAAATATATATGTTTATATGTGTGTAAACATACACATATATATAGCCAAGGCTTTCAACACCTCCCTGGAATTATAGCTAAACTCACTAAACTAGGTATAAATCCCTACGTCACAAGATGGGTTGCCAACTGGCTCACTGCCAGAACCCACACTGTAAAAGTTGCAGACTCCAAATCTGACCTCAAAGAAGTGACAAGTGGAGTACCACAGGGTTCTGTCCTGGGACCTCTCCTGTTTGGTATCTACTTCTCTGAAGTACAGGCTAACACAGAAGGCCTCTGGCTAACGAAGTTCTCAGATGACTGCAAACTAGGAGCCATAGTCAAGTCCCCAAATGATGTCGACATCCTACAGAAGGGCCTCACTGAGACAGATACCTGGTGTCAGAGCCATGGCCTCAAGTTCAATGACAAAAAGTGCAGTGTCATCCCCTTTGGTAAAAACTCTGTACCCATGAACTACCACATAGGCAGCAATCTACTTAACACCGGATGCGTGATAAGAGACCTTGGGACCCAGATGGACAGTAGTCTCTCCTTTGATGGTCACATCGCCACAGTAGTCAGGAAGTCCTTCTATGTGACACACCTCATCATAAAAGGGTTCTCATCCAGGAAAACAGAGGTCATTGTTCCCCTCTACTCATCACTCATTAGACCCATTATAGAGTACAACGCCCCTTTTGGAATGTACCTCACAAGACATCTGCAGCAGCTGGAAAGGCCACAGATGTACCTCACAAAGAGGATTACTGGCCTCAAACAAATGCCCTACACTGACTGCCTCAAAAAACTCTAGCTTTACTCCGTAGCATATCGCCTACTCCGAGGTGATTTCTGCCTAACATATAAAGCTATGTCAAACCCAGAGCTGCTGGACATGCTACACCTAAAGAAATCCCAATCCCTCCAAGCTACACGCTCTAGGGATGTAAACCTTGTCACCACAATAAACAGGACATGCTGGAGGGATAGATTCCTGTCCCAGAGACTTCCTATACTCTGGAACAAGCTACCCATCTATGTCAAGCAAAGTTCTTCATTAGCACTCTTCAAGAAAAATCTTGATGAGTGGATGGGAAATAGGAAGTATACCCCGGAGATAATTTCTGTGTCTCTGCTGGACAGTGGCACAGGAAAATAACTTTCTTGGGTGGCGTAAGCTATGGAACCTTGCTGACTAGGCTTACGTAGGCCTGTGGGCCGATAGCCTAGTACCTACCTATGAATTTATGAACCTATGTATTTAAATCACATCTGTTAACCAGGTAAGTCTGGCTGAGCTTCTGGCTCATTTACAGCAGAGACCTGGGGAGAAACGCTCCTTAGGACTAGTAAACAGTTTGTTAAATAGATATATATATATATATATATATATATATATATATATATATATATATTTATATATATATATATATATATATATATATATATATATATATATATATATATATATATAGATATATTTATAGATGTGATACACCAGTTAAGGATTACATATGTTCACAGGCCGTGCCAATGGGGGTGGGGGTCCAATCAACAAATGTTTAACACGTAGCATCAACCCCCCTCCCACCTAGATGGGAGAAACATACAAACACACAATACAAGTAAACACACCACCGCTTCCCAGACCACAGGCGGGATACTACCAGTGGAAGAGACCTGCTACGTCTAATCTTGAAACAAAGACATCAATGTCCCTTGTGGGACACCCCAAAAATTAATGATAATTGGAGTCAGTCCCTGTAATGATTTATCTAACCAGGCTGTATACGTACACGGACCAGTAGGCTGTGCAAGCCTGATGACCCATGGGTCGAGACAACGTATGACATGGCTCCCGACACGTGGAGAGTGGGCAGTGTGTAGTGATGCGGTTAGACCCCACCTACACCCACAGTAAGGATGAGTGCTGTAGAGGAGGGCCAGGTGGGGGAACTATGAGTATACAATTATGGGCCTAGGCGTGCAGGTGTTGGCTGGCGCAGTTGTATTCAGACCGCCCCGGGGGTGTCAGTAATATTGCGAATTGGGCAGAGTTTACGCCCATACCTCTCAACCTCTAAGAGCTAAACCACTGGACAGAACCTAAACCATTGGGGGGACAAATAGGGACAGAAAGCACATATTCCACTTACAACCTTAGAAAGCTGATGGAGTAATAGGTTATGCATTAGCATGACACGTCTGAAGGATGTGGAGTCGTAAACTCAATTACTTGTCTGTATTTAATGGTACCAGTTCCCAGGTATTTGCCAGACAGGTGCAGATTGTAAGAGGAACACACCAATATTATGAAGCAAACTCTGGACAGGCCGCGGATCCTGTACAGTCGACAGGCATGCTTGCACCTAACGGGCAGCCATTCCCGATATGAGTTCCACCGCAGCACAGTCCAGTGTACATGGAAAAGTATGGTATAACCATATGTGTTGTTGCATTACCCACTACACAACACCTACAAACACATGGTCGCAACACCCCACTGTAGGCATGTAAGCCGATGTAATAGGCATCGCAAGGTATTATTGAAATCCTCACCCCCACCCAGGGGTGTGAGTGTCCAACGCAAACACCAAATGCAGTGCATATGCGCAGCTGTTGTTGTAGACAACATGGCCAGCTGTGGACCTTCCCTGCAGCCATCCTGCACATCCTTGGATAATCCCCCTACTAACACTCCCATTTGTGCCCCATGCACACCATGTACCTATCAGACCCTGTTCCATTCCTCTTAATGCTTACAGGTACACATAGGGGACACCGTCTTCCCCCACTATATTGCCAGTATCTGGAACCCCAACCCACATGTAGTATCACAGCTGTCCCACAGGACACATGTAACTAACACATGAAGGAACACCACAAAAACACCTGGAGCAGCACAGGCTCACCACCTTGCAAAACCCACCCCCCTCACACTCTATACCACGACATCAACTAGTGATACCGACACCTCTTGTCCTGCCTCGCATACAAATCACAACATCCGACAAACCTTCCCTATTGCTCCCCATCCAATTATACCTACGGGCTACTATACAGTTACAATGTCACCCCTACTACCTACCTACCCACTCCCTAGCTATTTGCCTCTACTGTACCACACAGGTATGGAATATGTACACCTACCCTGAATACCTGCATGTAAACTATCCTGTCCTGTAAAACAGGAACCCAACCTCACCTTAAACTGACCTTTGTCAACAGTCATACCTGACATGTAAATATGACCTAAGCATGGACAATACCGACAGTTTAACGCAAACTAAGCATGCTTAATGGGGGACGGAGCTATGTTATGTCTGTTACCCTCTATGAATGTGATCACCCCAGTATTAATTGGGATACATAGCTCGGGTCAATGTGGAGCTCTACACCCCAGGCCACTGCTGACAATGGACAAGCATACAGTCCAAGTGTCCCGGTTGACAGATGTGAACAAAATGCATGATGTTGTGCGTGTGTAAGCGGGAGCAAGCGGGTGTAAGCCTGTTTGTCTGCAGGTATGCGAGTACCACACTGGTGAAGCAATGTATAGGCTAAGTGACGGCAAGACACTGCAGCCAGAGGTCAGTAATGCTTTGCTACATGCAAACAAGAACATACCCACCTACAAATGTTCTACAGTGCCTCAGTCACTCTGTAGCCAACAGCTGTTGTTGTGGCCATTAACAAAATAATCTGTACTGCCGGGTTGCAAACCTCTGACCCTGCACACTGTAGTAGAGATGAGTTCCATTAAGACATGGCGGATACACATTCAGCTGCTGTGATCACAAACACATCATCCAGCACAGGCATCCAACAGTATAGGAAATGTATATAAGTGTGTAGATTAATACCAGAACACATGTGTCCATTGCACAACCACAGTATTATGAGCAGTCTATGTGCAGCACAGAACAGTGCCTGTCCAATCATACTGTGAGAACAGTAGTCCTGCATAATACCGAAGGGAATAATGATATATGGTGCACACTGTGGGGGCTTGTGAGCGTGCTTCATGCACAGTATGTCACACCTGGGGCATTGGTACCGTGGAACCAGGAGATGAGGCTGGCCAGGTGTGTGAGCAAACCGCTGCTACACAATACCCTGGCAGGATGTTACCAGTGGGAGAAATACTGTAGACCAGCTAGATCTACTCTTGACAC
Organism: Protopterus annectens; assembly: GCF_019279795.1. Lineage (NCBI taxonomy): Eukaryota > Metazoa > Chordata > Ceratodontiformes > Protopteridae > Protopterus > Protopterus annectens. The sequence continues at coordinate 261,285,093 of NC_056740.1, read as the reverse complement.
AACAACAGGTCCGTCCCTGGTGGGATGAACTAACAGCTGTGGGTCACATCGATGTCACCACCAGTATCGGAGGAGGATCAGGGGAAGGCTGGTACGTACGTGGACTAAAGGGATGAGGAACCTGCAGACGCTTGGGTAGGGACAGTATACTGGAGGTGTACTGAGATGTGCAGAGAGGGAAATGTGTGGAGGTGTATTATGGCAGGGCCAGCAACCAGGGAATGGATGGATGCTGTGTACGTGGAGCTTGGGGGCCGGGGAAAGGGAACATGTGTATGTCATTATGGTAGACATATGTAAACAAAGCAAAACAACAATCGTGTAGTGGCCAGAGCATCTGCCTAACGCGCATGCATTCCTGGGTCGAGTCCCACTGCAGCACATCCTATTTTCCGTGTGATATCCATATGTTAACTTCGTTGTGCTGTATAACCTACTTAGTACCATCTATATTTGCACAGGAGTACTGCCTTAAATGCACATGTGAAGTGTCATACTGACTAAGGCACTAGTAAGCATGTGTAAGCACATAGCAGTAGTATGCATGGATATGCAGGGGTAAGTGTGTGTACGTGTATTCATGCGGGGTAAGCATTGCCTACATAGATTGAGCTAAGTAGATGCTAGCTGAGTGTAAGTTAACGCAACCCGAGCTTAGCATTGCTTAGCTCTGCGCATACATGCGCACACCCGCATACAACCGCTCAAATGTCCCTAACTCACTATGTATTCGACAGCTGGTATTTTGCCCTGAAACACAATATACAGCCTGTGGAAGGGCCATACCCGGGACGCTGCACATCATACACTACGTGATGTACCATTAAACCATGACAAATGTACATAACCACTCATTCCACATACATATCATCCAGCACAATCAGTGAACAGCACAGGGAATGTAGTAGTAACACACCACACAACCTCTTAATGCATGAATCACGGACATAGTGCGCCATAATGTGGGTACATATAGGGATATCTGCTATATCCTACTCTAATACACTTCAAACATTGCAAGATACACAGTTATATGTGGTAGAACACATATATTGCTGGAAATGATATGTCTGAAACACGTACGTGTCTGCACGAATGACTGACCTCAGTCCTAAGGTCATCCATATCAATTGCCAAGAGAATGAGGTACAGGCCACTCATATAGGCTGAACATGCATGCACATATGGACAGCTATACATCTGTTAATGTAGAGAGATAGACAGCTATAGGTATATATATATGTGTATGTATGACTCACAAATAACCATATAACAGCAATCGTACAGAGATAGATTAGTATGTTCAGTGTGTATATATATATATATATATATATATATATATATATATATATATATACATACATACACACACACACACACACACACACACATATATATATATATATATATATATGGATACATACATAGCTAGAGCTATATCAACGTCCAGTTCTCTCCCTCTATATATGGGGGTGTAACATATGTACTTATACAGATATACATAAAAAAAAAATATATATATATATATATATATATATATATATATATATATATATACAGATAGACATGTGTATATGATTTCCACATGGGAATGGACTCCTGGCCCACTCTGTACGATATAACTGTCCATGAGCACAGTTAATAGGGGTGGGGCACACATGAGGGACACCTGGTAATTACTGCAATGCAACCCCCCACAGCCCTAACAGATATGCTGTGCAAACCAATATCCAGCGCATGCAGTACTTGACAGCAGGACCCACCACAACACAGCTACAATGCTCCAACAGTTATCCATGTCACCTGTACATGTCAGGCCAATATCTGTAACATATCATGCAGATACGCCATTGTACCATGGGGAATGTACTATGTTGAAGGGCTACACATTACAATGGTACAGATATGCACAAAAATCCATACATTGATGATCATGTGCAGGTATATACATATATATATATATATATATATATATATATATATATATATATATATATAGATATATATATATATATGTATGATATACGGGATATATGGGTACATACACATATACACAGACAAAGGCTATTATTAGCCATACATGTGTAGCAGTAGAGTGGACGTACTGGGTGGAATGTATATGCCCAGCCACAAGCCCTGTAACTGGTACCTGTGACATGTGGTATGGCAACCAGCCCCACAAAGGGGATACCTACATTGCACATATACCCACTCACAGTTCAAAGGACATGACACGACACACAGGTATGTATACACAGACAACCTTTATTTGTGTACCATACAATAATGTATGCCATTTCTGACACCACATGGCTGTTGATGTATATAACCAGTGACGTATGCAAGGCCCACACATAACAGTCGATGCAGACAGTGCAGATATATATCATACTATGATGTCCAGGCTAAGCCCTTCAATTTGTACAACATTTGACAACGGATTTGCCTGCACAATAGGTAACAGTCAACAATACCAGATGTAGTTCAGCAGCCTCCAGTTACACCCTGTAGTCATGGCCTAGGGGGAACATTCATTACTTGTGGTAATGTCAGTGTATCTGTCACATGTATGGTCCCTGGCCAACAAATGTTGTGGGTGTCCACGCTATGACTGGCATGATAGTAGGAATGCTAGCAGTGGTGAATGATAGGCCATTACCTAACAACCCATACCCGTATTACAGCAGGACAAAGGCTGCCATATATGTGGACGACAAAGGCAGGAATTCAGGGCCATACCCGCAACATTGCAGTAACACACCCTGGAACATGCTGGTGTTACAGGATGTGTTGCAACATATCCTTATGCAGGAATACGACATCAGGTACACAAATGGATATAGCCATGTACTGCTAGCATGCAACACACACACTGCCAGTGTAATATCTGACGCAGGACCTGTGTGGTGGACAGACAACACATGATAGGCACAACTCTTTCCAGCTAGAGGATGGCCCACAGTAGTGAGCTATGCAGACAGACTGCAGTCCAAGGTAAACTAGTATGTACACACACCCTGTAACACCAGTACTATGCATAGCATTACACCACTGTACTCATAGTCTGTCTCTATGTCCTGATCCTCCTACATATATGTGGCTGCTCTGAGTGTGCAGGTACTCCTGTAAGAGGTATTGCTACCTGCTGCCTGTAACATTGATGCCCACACACAGGAAGGATGTCCATCACACAGGGAATGTACAGGGAATATGCCCACATGATGTAGGGATTCATAGTGGGTGGTTGCCATGACAGTGGTAATTGGAAGTACTACACATGTGTAGTCATATATATATATATATATATATATATATATATATATATATATATATATATCTATATATATGGCTATCTGGATATGTAAATGTCCATATCGTCCCACCATATGTCCAGGACATGGAGTGCAGCCCTACCCCAGCCCCTATAGTTCCAATGTAGTAGTGCAGGGGGATGTCTGGTATGTATAGCTGGTATATTAGTAGACATTTGCTACTGTCATTGGCATTGTTGTCACAGACACAGTGTGTGTGGAAGGTGACATATGCTCATAACATGTGTGCCATTGGCTACTGGCAGACATCCTAAGGTTATCATGGTACAGTACCTGCGTATATAGCAGGCTCGACAGCCATGTCACAGCACAGGGTAGGCTACACCTGTGTGACAGTGCATAACCACAACCAATGTGAACACAGCCACAAATGGTACGCTAGCATACTAGTACAGTATATGGACTATCTGTCCTACATCATCCTCATATGTGCCACTCACAGCATGACCCTACATATACTGGGCTGCTACACAGTCCGGTCTGATGGCTGTCTGTGGTATGGGACATGTGTGTGTATGGCCGTACACACATGTAAGGTAATACGGTACCATCCAGTGGGGCAGCATGTAACAACAGATAGAAGGGGAGCTAGGACAATGACATCTACCACAGTCTGTACACAGGCCACAGTTCATATGAACAATACACACACTGCTGACATTCACCATCACTACACAGCCCTCAGTACTGTACAAACATCCACAGGATTTCCAGGTTATGGCATTAAGTGTAACCCCTACTGTACATGACATGTGTAGCACTCTGATATATCACTGGCGTGTTATCACATATGTTGACACTGTTTACGGTGCACAGCACATATGCACCACTTCATGCACGACATATATACAAAGGATGACAGAAGTGTGGCTGACAGCACATACACAGGGCCAGTATAGACATGTCGCTGTGATACCCTCATTAATCTACCATTGTTTGTTGCAACATATGTCTAATGAGGGATATGTAGTCAGTAACTGTCACAGCCTTCACCATCAACAGACTGCATTCCTCACAGTATTTTCTGCATTCCACGGATAGCTGCATCGTGGCTAACACATGACACCAAAGGCACAACACTGCCCAGTCTGCAGATGAGCCTGCAGATAGGGATTCCTGATATACATGGAACTGACATGGCAGGTATTGCGACATGTACGACAGGCATATTCAGACAAACACTGTTAATCCAACATTACTCCACATCCTGTATAGCAGTACTTACAGTTCGTAGGCAGGTCAGGCACATCCCCCTACTGTTTCTTGCCCTCTTCCCACAGTGTATGTTGTTAGAGGTAAATCCCCAACCCATCTAAAATGCTGTTTGCCAAATGACAGTTCTAGCTCCTGCTCACAGTGACAGACAAGGGCCAACACCACCAGGACGTTTCCAGGTAGTGGAGTGCATTTCCATGCAACTGGCTATGGGAATGTTACCACACCTGTTCCACATGCAATCGGCTAGGGAAGGCCTGCAATACATGCAGAGGCCATCAGCTGATCATGAGCATCACGTTAAATATACATGCTGCTGCCTAAGCAATGCAGGTGTGGGCCTCCACATCCACCAGAGAGGGTGTGGGGGAGGCAGACAGAGGTGAATACATGTCAGGGAGGGGTGGGACGGTAAAACTGACACATGTTTGTGTCACACACCTACCAGCACAGGATATCAAACACCCGACAGCTATTGTAGTGCTATCACATTCCGATGCTGTTATTGGATGCGCCACATGGGTTATCTGGTGGGGAGCACTCAGAACCTATATGTGATGGTGATTGACATCTGCTAAAGGAATATGGTAGATATACAGTAGGTGACTTACACATGCCTGTCTGCATGAACAGGTACCAGTATCAGCACAGGCACACTGACACAGGGATGCACACACATTAACATACTTGGCAGGGCCAGGAGTGCAACCTGTCACTAGTGGGATTGCCACAACACATCAATGTGCATGGAACACATGCACCACACATGTGATATGGAGGTTGTATGGGCAGTGAGAATGAGGGGGTGTCAGACATAAGGTGGCATGCTCCACTGTGCCCTGGGGGGAGTAGTGCATGTGGATGTGGACATACAACACCATACAACACACAGGGTCCAGTTCGGGCATGCATGGGTGCATGTCTGCACGGGTGTGTGTTGGCCAACAGTGCCAGCAGGCTTTACAAGGGAGGGTGATGGATATACCTTGGCATCAGCCCACATGACAATGGTCTGTATTGTGGCACAGGCCTTTAGCTTCTGCATTTGCCCGCACAGGTGGGTATTGCATCTGTCTTCCAGGCACCTGGCTGACCATTGTGTGTGGCCAATGCTGTGCATCATTTGCCATGTATGTGTTCCCTAGTTCCTGACTTGGATGGTGTCTAGGATGTGCACACATCCCACATACATGTACAGTGACATGTGGAACTGTACCTGGGATGTCTGGCCCAAACTGTGAACACAACTTATCATCAGATGTGCCAGTCTTGCCCATGTGTGGCAGGGAGTGGTACTGGTCAGCAGATTTACCCTGCACCCACATTGGCAGCATGCTAACAGCATTTTCTGATGTCAGTGTCATGTGTCCATACATACCATGTTGTCAGGCATGGTATGTCTATTGTGAGTCACATATGAAGGCACAGTGGGGTTGCTAACTGTGATTGGCAAGCCTTGATGTCACATGTATGGGTATGGCTTTGCACCCCAGCCTCTCAGCCATTTACATCTGTTATCCCTGTATGGCTAACATTGTGATATATAGTAGGGCCACCATAAATGAAATTAGCAAGACCCCTCCACATTGCCCACAGGTGTCACAGACTCACAACCACCTTTACACAGGACATGAGTTACAAACACACACACACACACCTGTCATGTCTAGGAGTAGAACCCCTACCTAGCTGGTTTACTACACTACAGCACTATGCAGTTAAATTACGCTCCACGGACATTACTGAAGTTCATCTTCCCCAAAGGTGTATTTCACAAGTAATGACATCAGCAGGACTACAAAAGTAGGGCATTTATAATGTACTGTGAGTGAGTAGCCTATAATGCACTGCTCCATACACAGACACTGAGACACACACATCACTTCTGGAACTGGCATGGATGGAGATGGAACACTACCACTGTTCTAAATCACAGTACAGCAGTACGTGGTTACAGAACGTGCTATGATGATTACTGGGCTATCAGTTTCCCAGAGGTGTACTTCTAGATGAGTGACATCGGCAGCCTTGGCAAAGTAGTGTATTTGTATTGTATGGAGTGTGAGTAGCCTAAAAAGCATTGCTCTCTACCCAGTCAGACAGACACACACAAATACACACAATTGCCAGGGCTGGGGTTCGAACACCTACCTAACTAGTTTATCACCCTACAGCAGTACACAGTTACAGGATGCGCCACAGCGATTACTAGGCTATCAATTTCCCAGAGGTGTACTTCTAGATGAGTGACATCGGCAGCCTTGGCAAAGTAGTGTATTTGTATTGTATGGAGTGTGAGTAGCCTAAAAAGCATTGCTTTCTACCCAGTCAGACACACACACAGACTCACACAGTTGCCAGGGCTGGGGCTCAAACACCTACCTAACTAGTTCATCACACCACAGCAGTACACAGTTACAGGACACGCCATGGCGATTACTGGGCTATCAGTTTCCCAGAGGTGTACTTCTAGATGAGTGACATCAGCAGCCTTGGCAAAGTAGTGTATTTGTATTGTATGGCATGTGAGTAGCCTAAAAAGCATTGCTTTCTACCCAGTCAGACACACACACAGACTCACACACAAATACACACAATTGCCAAGGCTGGGGTTCAAACACCTACCTAACTAGTTTATCACACTACAGCAGTACACAGTTACAGGATGCGCCACGGCATTTACAGGGCTATCATGTTCCCAGAGGTGTACTTCTAGGTGAGTGACATCAGCAGCCTTGCCAAAGTTTAATATATGTATTGCACAGAGCATGAGTAGCCTAACAAGCATTTCACTCTAGACAGTCAGAGGCAGACAGGCACACACACAAACACACACTCACAGAATTGACAGGTCTGGGGTTAGTACTACTACCTAACTACTCTGTCACTACAGCAGTACGCAGTTATGGGACGTGCCATGCATTTTACTGAACTAAAGGTGTAATTCACATTGGATGACCTCAGCAGGCTTGTCATACTACTGCTATGGGGTGGGCAGTGTGTGCCTGGGCCATACCCCATTCATGTAGGGGTTGACATGCCACATGCGGGCACACATGGGGTCATATGTCACAGGTGTGTGTATACAGCTACTAGATGGCTGCTTCCTTGTACAGTCTTGTTGCACAGCTGGCACATACACCACATAGTCTGTCATGCTGACAGGTACTGGTGGCTAGTAACTGCAGTGGGTTACATCTGCACCTAATGTGTTGGGGGCCCTTAGGCTGTGTGCCAGTTGGGACAGGCCTGCATGGCTCCTTGTCACAGTCACCCTCTTCCACACATCAATACCCGTGTGCCTGTGGCTTATTATAGTGTGTTGTCCTTACATATTTGTCTGCATTCCTATCCACTGTGTGTGCAAGGCAGGAGTGGTGCATACTGACATGTCTTCACAATGAGAACTGCAACTTCCAGATATGTCTGGTCCACTGGTGTTTGCAGACATGGCCTTTATGTGTTTGTGTGTGAGCATGCCCAGTATGACCTCTCACTATGTTTTTGATTGACATTGCCTTCATTCTTCTAAGTGTGTGAGCATGCCCAGTATGGCCATCTGTGTTGCATGTGTGGACCACGTCTAGGTTGTTTGTACTGTGGTGCTGACCTTTTTTTGTACAGCAACAGGTAGCATGCTGTGTCTGCAGGGTAGCCATCAGTCATTTGCCATTGACTGTTGCTACATTTCTGCATAGCGGGGGGGGGGCACCTGACTGCTTCAACTGTTCTACACAGGAGTGGGGGGGGGCACACCTGACTGTTACTCTATGTGTACATTGGCTGGGGGGTGCACCTGACACTTGTACACATTTGCTAGGACTGTACTGGTAAGTCAGGTACTCCATTTCCGTCTGTAGTCTTACCTATCCTGCTGGCTAGGGCTTACCAGTGTAGTACAGATCCTAGCTTTGTTTACCTACATATTAGTGTCTGACTTCCTAGCCTTCACAACTTACATCCGGCTGCTGGCCTGCTGCGGTCTGTCTGTGTAGGTCTGGAGGAGGGGTTAACCATAGGGCACATTCGAAGGCCATAGTACAGCATTTGTTTGTGTTTGTTTTAACCTGTCCTGCCGACTGAGACTGTTGCTGGGTATGTGATCCTTCCTGACTGGTATGTGTGGCTCTTATGGACACCCCTGTCATTCAGGCCATTTCCTGCAGTGGGTTTTGTCACCCTGTGTAGTACTGGCTACTATGGTGACTCCAGTATGTGTTACAGATCTCATGCTGCCACTATGGGTTTCTACTCTCTGCTGCCTTGACATCTGGCCACCCAATTCCCTTGCATGTTCACATCCATACCATAGCTACAGGTAAAAACACATTCTACTCCGTTTGACAATTGGTAGGTTGGTTGACTTACCTTGAGGGTATGCTTGACTTGAGGATGGTGCTGGAGGGCTGCCTATGTCGGATGCACATAGTACACTCCCTATACATGGTTAGGCACAGGTAGTTTCATGTTTGTCATCCCTTTTACTGTCTGTGCGAGTTGGAGAGAGGTGTCATTTCCTGGGGCCCTACTGTGTCAGTGCATATGCTATGCGTTGCCTCTTTGCCAAGGCCAGGGCATACTGGGCACACCCCCTTCTGCCTACTGGAGCAGGCTCAGGTTGTTCCTCCTCCGAGTCACTCTGTACCTGTACAGGCCTTGTCATTGGTGGGGGGCTGTGTGGCCCTGCCCCATGCTATTCCTGCTGCAGCTGTTTCCGCAGGATCATATTATGTAGCATAGCACATATCATTACTATTTGGGTACATGTAGCTACTGAATACCGCAGGGCTCCACCGGATGTGTCCAGACACCGGATCCATCACCTGAGCATCCCAAACACACGTTCTATTATATGTCTGGCCTGTGCGTGTGCATCATTATGGCATTGCTGTTCAGGTGTGTGTGCATTTCTGATGGGTGTCATCAGCCACGGCTCCAGTGGGTACCCAGCATCCCCAGCTAGGTGACTGTAGGGGATGTCCACATCGGCAAATCTGTGGTACAGCTGCGTCAGTTGCCATATGTGTGAATCGTCATAGCTTCCAGGGCAGCCAGCACACACATTTAGTATAATGCCCTGGGCATCACGTATGACCTGGCAGTTGATGGAGGGGATGCCCCTGTGGTTGATGTAGGCCCTACCCTGCTCACCGGGTGGTGCTTTGATGCATAAGTGCTTGCAGTCTATAGCACCAACTACCTCAGGGTAGTTAGCTATTTGGTGGAAGAAACGCATATTGTGGGTCAACACCTCACGTGTGTTGAGGAAATATACGTGCTCACTGGCATGTGCTGACATGGCATCCAGGAATTGGTGGAATACTCTGGATGCTGATGCCCATGTTATCCCCGTTGTAGTTTGGGAGGTACCTGTGGCTAGTATTCCTAGGCCTATACATACCTTGGTATCCAATGGGATGGGTTCCCCTCGGCCAGTGTGTTGTGTCAGGTATGGCCTGTACAGCTCAACGATTTGCTGTAGGAGGTCTCCGTCCACCCTATGGCGCTCCACTATCTCCAGCTCATGTAGCCCCTGGTAGGTTACCCTGGGTCTGTACACTCTTCTCTGTCTCCTCACTGTGGGTTGTTTGGCAGCATTGACATCCTCACGATCCTCAGCCTCTTGCACATTTTGTTCTATGTTGCCTGCTGCAGCCCTTCTCATTTTGTAGGTTTGGTTTTAAAATTTCCCTGCTTGTATACACCAGTGTTGTAGAATGTGGAAAAACAGGGGGGTAGGTGTTTGCTTGGTTTATAGTGGTGTTCTGGGCTGGGCTGGTCTGCTTCCTGTGTAATTAGCTGATTCTGATACATTTCACCTGGCAGCTCAACTAGGTCTCCTTGATTACCTTCCTACTGCTGTTTTCCCTTCCCATTGCCTTCCTGTTTAGGCCCGTGTGCGCTCCGCGCGAACGGAGTGCTCAAATGTGCACGGAGCTGCTTTTTCCTGGTTTAACTTCCTTTTTCTTTCTGTACAACCCAGTGCACGGCGCGCACACCCACTTACACTTCGTAAAGAGTGCTAGGCAGGTTTAGACACACCCCTAGTTTAGCTGTGCTACGCTAGGGACCATCCCGAGCCAGAGGTCTCCAATTCACTTACAGTATGCCTGACACCCCCCTCCATGATGTCACCTATATTCTAGTCTTGCACCCAGCTATTTATACTCTTACACTCTTGTGACCTGCCTCACACCCTGGGAAAATCTGGGATTCACTAACCCTTCCCTCATTTGCATAGGATTGCCTGCTAATGCATAGTTACATGTCCCACACTGAGCCTCCCCCTTAGCAACCATTATGCACTGGCCAGGATGTCTTCTGACTGACATTGACTTGCATGGCAGAATACTGATTTTAGTTAGAATGCTTATTTTTGATTTATTTTATTAATTTCCCCCTGATCCCATTTGCGAGTCGCTGCCCTATGCTTAACCAGGCGAGATCGGCGAAGATAAAATTAAATGTTGTTTTTTTTTTTTCCTTTACATTTTGTAATGCCAATGGCCTTCTACTTGGACATTAGCATGCTTCCTCAATGATATGCAGCCTTTATTTGGAGCTGTCATGGCTCCGTTTTGTAGACTGCAGAACTGTACTCAGTTACTAAAAAAGTACATTTCTGCACACTGCACTTGTCCTGCACGGACGGCTGCCAGCTTCCTGGATCACATATTACCCTCATTTGCATGGTTTTCACCTGCAAATGAGGGTAATTTGCATACAGGAGCTCTGTCCATGCAGGATTAGCCTAAGAACTCACGTGCACATCCCAGGAGCTCGTTCCTGGATCCCACGTCGGCCATATTGCCAAAAGTAGCTCTTAAACTAATCCTGCACGCTATAATGGGCTTCGTAAATCCAGGGGAGAGTCTCTTTAGGTGTGTATCTAAGAAGACTGAATGCTGTAATTAAATCAAAAGGTGCTTCAACAAAGTATTAGTTTAAGGGTGTGCACACACAACAAAGTATTAGTTTAAGGTGTGCACACTTATGCAACCAGCATATTGTACATTTTTTATTTTTTATATTTTTTCCCCTAACAGATTTGTTTGTTTTTCAGTTAAATTGTACAGATTATAGGTCACATTAAAGGTGGGAAAAGTTTTGAAATGATTTATTGTGGTCTCATTTTTTATATCACAAAAACCTGGCATTTTAACAGGGGTGTTTACACTTTTTATATCCACTGTGTATATGTGTGTGTATATATATATATATATATATATCTATATATATATTTTGTTTGTGTCTTTCGGCTTTTCCCGGTTAGGGGTCGCCACAGCGGACCTCCGGTCCGCTAATGATTGGCAGTAGATTTTTACGTACTGGCTTGCCGGGCCTAATGCACAACCTTCAACGAAGGAACGCCCATTCACGCATGTCGCTACACAGAAGACGCTCTAACTGAGAATCAAATGGGCAGCGTCTAACTGTGAGGCGACAACGCTACCACAGCACCACCACCGCAGTATATATATATATATATATATATATATATATATATATATATATACATATATATATATATATATATATATATATATATATTCATTTCATTAGATTCAACACAATCTGTATTAGACAAATGGGCAGAATAAAATCTATATTACATTAAAGTATAATTGTGCAAGTGTTAAAAAAAATACCAAAATGGGGTGGTTTGAGGGGGGACATCAGTTCCATTAATATGCATGTAGTAAACAAAGTAACAGTAAAGCTAAACATTATTAAATAGTAGGTGGTTGCATCAAAATAACATTATGACATTTACTGATTTTATACTGATTTTATGCCATCGTATGTACAATACATCAGCTGACACTGACAGTACACATCACTGATGCTGTCAAAGAAGAATGCTGGTACTATCAGTCGTCTAGTCCCTGCCCAGATCTGCATGACAAACCAACGGGGATTACTCTTGTGCAATGTAGCATTAAGATTTCAAGGCATAAACTACAGCAGCTTTCTGTATATACATCTGAGCAGGACTGATGTTCTGCAATATATTTTATGCCTAACTTTTGAAATATAATTACTTGTTAGGTACATTTTTAATAATACTCAGAAGAATAATGTTGGTGTCCTGGCATTATTGGGTTTGTGCACAGATAAAAATCAGTGATGTTTTTTAAACACACACACGCACCCACACACACACACTTATAAGCCATAGCAGTACTAGTTTTGTACTTATTAAGGGTAAGTCACTTTTATTTACCTCATTGAGAAGTAATGCTTACCTGGCACTGTCCCTGATTTCACAGGCCTTCCCTGATTTCGCTCATACTTTTGCATTGTCCTTTGTAAAAAGTTTGATTTGCTGGTAAATTAGTCAGCATTACAGTCAATAAATCTAGACATTGGAGTTTTATACTTATTGTCCAAAAATACATGTTGATCCAAAAGGTGTTATTCTATTAACTTTTTTAAGTGAATTAGAGTAATATTTAAAATGTGTTCCTCATTTTTAGCCTTTATTCTGCTGTTATTTTTGGTTTTGCACTGAATTCTCGAGCGCAGAAGTTGAGAGTTATACTTTCTGGTGTCCCGCCAGTATTTATAAGACTCCCATAAAGAGAAAATGGTAATTGTGTATTATCACAACCACATTCTAAATGACTCAGTATGCAGTTCGGCATGGTACAGATAGGCAAACAGCATGATAGAAACTAAAAGTGCTATAGTGATATGGAGGTAGCAGGCTGTATGGTTTGCGGAAAGTAGTGGAAGTACCACATTTAAACATGTAAGGCCGAAAGTGTTTTGGTTTCATCATTCTAAGGTCATACAGGTGTCTGGACACTTGACAGTAGCATACACATTGAGCATTTTGGCCTTCCTGGTTGAAAAACACATTATTTTGCCTCATTACTGTAGCGTACAGCCGATTTTCAATTACTTTTCTTGGATTTTCTATAGTGCTTAACAGTGAAATATTTGGTACCATTTCAGTTTCTGTGTTATTCATGCAGTCGTAACAATGCAACGGCATGGCTGCTGAGGTTGTTCACCTGCTCCCCACGGTAAGAAACCTGGCATGCAGTCAGAGCTTGGAAAACGGTTGACTGCTTCTTCTGTTGTGGAAGTCTTACCGTGGTCGCTGTGAATATACATTTAAAACATTTGTTTTCCTTTGCAGCTTCATGCAAAAAGTATTCTGCTCGGTTACATTCAAGCTGCAACTAGAAAACACTGTTTTCAATGTATATTTTGACAGCCACTGTGGTAACATTTACAGCACAGAAGATGAAACAATCAACCGATTACTTCCGTCGTCTTCCATTACACCTCCTAATGTAATTACTCTTGTAAACAGTACAGCCAAAAAAATTGGATTTTGTTACCCAGATAAAACAAAAGCTTGAAGGCCTGCGAGAAAAGATAGCAACAGTCACTCAGAATGTGGTTGCAATAATATGTAAGTACCGAGAAAACTATAAATAACCAAAAAGGTGCAAGTCCGAATAAAAAACACAAGTAAATGAAATTCCAGACTTTAATTCCGGAAATTACAGAGAAAACTATCCCTGATGATTGAAAGCATCAGTTCTTCATAAAATCCGGAGTTTGCACTGAGATAAGTTACTCTGGGCTGCTGATCTTTCTAGTGCTTACTTTGCTCATGTTCATTATCAGCTTTATTCTAACTGTCATATTACAGCCCTGCTCAGGTTAAAGAGCATAATCAGGAAATTAGTGCATTTTTTTTTCCTCATTTTCCCCAACCACCAGCAGCTTTGACAGCCCCCACACAGTCATGGGTGATTGGGGGGGGGGGCACCTGTAGCAACTGGTATTGCAGGGGCCTAAAGCTGACTATGTAGTTAGTTGTAGTGGAGAAATGTCCAACAGCAGGGTTTAACTAAGCCAGGGGTACTATGGCAGTGGTAAAATATTTAATGGAATTGTGATGCCTGTTATTTGATAAAACACTTGTTACTATAACCAGAAATATCTCTACATTTTAAAGGAGATATAAATAAGAGTTATTACCCACCTGGTTAGTAAATATATAAGATTGCTGTACTAGGTTTTGTTGGCTAGACAGGCATGTTACAAAATATCAGGACAAGATAACTTGCTGTGGTTGGGGGTCCCCCAAGAACAGGGGACCACAAGCGACTGCAGTATTCGCCGGTGCCTAAAGCCGGCTATGAACTTTGCTCAAAAATGTTAACTTTTAGTAAGGCCAGAACCATACCTCACAACCTCTTAGCACAAACAATCTGGATAAAAGCTAAAATAATGGGAGGGCAAGGGACCAAAAATAGGGACAGATTTTAAATATTGCTCTTATAAACCTAGAAAGTTGCTATAATAAATGGTTTGTATTAGTAAGCATACATTTTTCAAAAGGATTTAAAGTCTGAAACTGAAATGGATGTCATTATCTAGTGACTTCAGTCCTCAGTGATTTGCCAAAAAGCCATAAATTTTATGAGGAACAGACCAAAAAACAGAAGCAAAACATAGACTTTCTGCGAAAATCTGGACAGTTGAGCGGTAGGTCGTGGCGAAACATGTTTTTATCCAAAATTAGTGACAACAGACATGCATGTTTATAGCTATTTTCCTTGTTAATGTACTCGTATTACATAAACATTGCCACTCACCATTGTGTAAGGGTTTTCAGCCTTCCATGCAAAATACTTACTAAGGTTATTAATTATGCTGTAGGTGGATTGGACACTCTAAATTGGCCCTACGCGTGCGTTCGTGCGCGTACCTTCAGTGGAAGGTTAGGCGCCGCCGCGCCGGGCTGGCAATTCGACACCGTAAAACTTCACAGCTAATGGTGAGCGGACAAGGAGATCCGCTGTGGCGATTCCCTGACCTGGAAAAGCCGAAAGAAGATTATTTTGGAATTAATGTTTACAAGTTTAACAGATCTGCTGTCTGCCAAGCAGGTTAACTACGTATGACTTCAATTCTGATTTCTTTTCATTCATAACTTTCATATCGCATCCGCATCTGAAACACCTAGATGTAGCCTCGTGTTTATTTATTTATCTTGTAGACTAAGCTACATTCTTAACAACTGTAACTCTACTATAGGTGCGAAGTACCCGCGAGCAGACACATATACGTACGCGCGCAGAAAGAAAACGACGTGATACGCAAACGTTCTGGTTGCTACAGACGCGTAATCTTGACAACCGCAATGGAGGACGACAGTACAGGGACAACTTCTGACAGTATTATCGCCGAATTTAACAGTTACGAGGACTTTTTAGACTCGCAGATCACTGCTCTTGATTTATATTATTTGGAGGATGAGGAGTTGGCTCGTCAGCTGGTGGAGCTGGGATACAGGGGAAGTGGGGAAGTACTGAAAAGAGAAGAGTTTGAAGCTCGCAAGGCTGCAGCAGAGGCTTCTAGGCTGTCCAAAAGAAGTCACCAAAGGACACTTGCAAGTGCTGGAAAAGAGCTAACTGATAATTTTCTGCAAGCACTGGCACAAAGAGAGGATGCCAACCGTAGTGGAAAAATGACTTCGATCATTTTCATACGAGACCACAACAGTCATGGCCAGGAGATTTCAGGGTATATTGACTATGCCCATAGGTTGAAAACTGAGGACTTCGAACCTTACTTCAGTGGAAAGAAGAAACTTCTTCCCCGGCTTACTGACCTTAGCTTTTATAACTGGGAGACCCATGTATCCACTTCAAATCACAGTACAAATTTTCAAGTGATTTCTGAAAACGCAATGGGATTACTTTTCAAAAATAAGAGAGACCGGAAAATAGTAAATGTAGATCCGAAGGCCTCCCCGGGGGATAATTCTACACGGAATTTAATCGCTACAGACCTATATGTGCAGGCAGTAATTTATGATCATATTATGAGGAGAAAGACTTAAATATGATGTGATCCATTTTGATTTTCCTTAGAATTCTGTCAGATAAAATAATCTCCTGTAGAAAAATTATGTCTGATATTCTCCAAAATGAATTACTTCATACCAGTTTGATATGTCATAATCTCTGAAAGTCAACTTCAGAAGTCAATATAGCAGTATATGACAACACTTTTAAAGATATCTCAGAAATAATTTAGATTAGAAGAATTAATATGTACTCTGTATAATGTTATCAAGATAATGCCACAGAGATGTATTCCATTTAGGTAGCAACAGAGTTTGAAATACGTTAGATGCAGTGTCATAATTTGCTACATATGGTAACCAAAGTCAATAAATTTCTGTGCTTGAAAACTGCAGCTATAAATTGACTCTTTCTTAATAACCTAAACCCAGGAGCCATTGCCCAAGAAAACTTGTCTCGTGGCTCTAGTTCTAATGGGATTCTCCTAAAGTTTCCATCTCACAAAAGCAAACCAATGCTGAGGTTTCATATTGATGTAATAAAATAAAATTTGTGTAGAAAATGCCATCACATACTGCCTGTTTCAGTTAAGAAATAACAAGTAAATCTAGCATTAAAATTTTAAAGAAAGCAGAATATGTCTTTTGACAGAGAGCCACTGATCCATATGCTTTACCCCCCCTCCCCCCCATTGTAGATATTGTTTCCTATGCCCCCTAAACTAAGTATACCAACTCAGGCTTTGCTCTAATGTGGATAATGTGAATACTTGCTTTTTCTGGACAAGGCAAGCATTTTCCATATCTACAAAGTAATGTGTCTTCTGAGTATCAAGCAGAAACAAATAGCAAAAACTGGTAAACCAATAATGAAAAATGAAACCACTCTGCTAGGGAAAAGCTCTTCTGAATAAGTGTTTTCATCCACAGTAATGCATACTTTTGTTGAAGTCTGTATTACTGTGGATGAAAGCACCTATTAAAAGTAATTTTTTTTTTGTTTTCACACAGTTGGTGGTAATGGAGAACTCTGGGCCACACGTAAGTGCAGATCCAGAATGGTATGTGACATGGTTATACAAGGTCCAGTGTTCTCCATTATCATATCAAACTGTTATTACCATTAAAAACAATACAAGTACGTTCAAGGTGCTTCCACTATTGCAGAGCATACTACCCAGCTATCCCTGATTTGGCTCAAAATGTTGCTCATAATCCATCCTAAAACTTGTGATATAAGGAGAAAAGGAGGTGGGCTCCACTGACCAAATAATCTCAATAATTAGAGCTATAGAGTTTTTTTACCTCTGAAAATGTTTGCTAACTGGAATTCTGTTATTCTGTCAACTTCACAAGTGGATTCTACCAACATTTTAAAAAGTTCCCCTGATTATTTCTGTATTTGTCCCTGATACTAGTGGGGAAAAAAGAGGATGAGACCTATGTTGGTGAGATCTAAAAGCTTAGTGCGTACCTATCAAATGTCCCTAAATATAACAGACAGATATTAAAAATTTCATATTTCATACTTGGAAAAATGCATGAGTACTAGTTTAAAAAATGTCCCTGATAATGGGCCTTTTCCACCCATTATTATTATTAGCTTTGTCTGTGTTTCTTGAGCAGATACATTGAGAGGGATGAGATGATATGCAGCATTTCCTAGATGTTATGCAACTGCCATAACATTCTGAGAGCTACGAGAAAACACTGTCATGATCCAGTGTTCTCTATTATCCCCACACAGTGTTTTTATTTTTTGACTTTTTAGCATTTTTATTCAGAAAGGGTGTGGGTGAGAAAGGGACAGGAGGCATCTTTCCCACTTAATTTTTAAGTACATGACTTGTATTAGTGTTTTACTTTCATTTCAGAGTTGTACTTTACAATGCTGTCTGCTGCTGTGATATGGTTTTTGTTAAGAATTTCATTTTCAGATGTGTGTGTATGCAGTAGGTGCCCACTGAAAGCCTGAGTAGCATATAACTAGCAACAGCAATAAGTTAAATGCAAATAAACAGAATATTGGACTGTGCCCCTAACCAGAAGCACAGTGGTCTTTGGAGTTAGTATAAATAAATAGTAGGGATGCAAAGGGATACAGTCATTTTAGTGTGGTGGGTGGAAGGCTGCAAAGCCCTATAAAAATCCTTTATAGGTGTAAAAGCAAGTTTTCAAATTCACTATTTTTTCTTCAGAATTGCAATATCATTTTCAGTTTTCTGAGAAGGTGTCATATACAATGTATATACTTTTGTTCTGTGAGGTACAGTGAGTTGCAGAACTGTCTTAGACAAGCATAAATATAGAGGATTATGAGCAGGTTGCAGATCATAACCTGCTTATTATGTGCAAGGGTGTAGCTAGGCATACTTAGTGTACTAAAATGAATTTATTTTTTTCAGAACATCTTTCTTGAAACTTTATAGGTGTAACAGCCCAGAATACATAGAACTATCTAAACTAGTGTCTGTTGTATAGACCTAGACAAAACATGCTTACATGATAGAACTGCACCTCTTAAAATAGCATTTTATGCCTATAGTGGTAACAGCTGAAAATAGTGTACCCCTTTCCGAAAGTGTTTAGGGAAAAGATTTTGAAGGTTGAGTACATTTTGTAATTAATAGGTGAGTGGTGGGGGCAGTATACTGAGGTTTGAGTACCAAATATGAATTTCTGGCTACATCCCTGATTATGTGTTCAAGACATGGATGTCAAGAAATTCACCTAGACAGCGAAGCTCCACAGGTGAATTTTGGCATCCATGTTGGGAATGCATAATTAAGGATTTAATTAAGGATTATGATCAGAGACCCTATGATAATTCTTTGTAGTGCATGGAGCTTTATCTGCTCCATGTATTACTATTTACAGAAAAAAATGCTAAGCGTTTTGCTGGCTTTCAAAGCCATAAAGCACTTAGCAAGTTGTGTTAGTAAGACAGTGTAACACAGTCCCTTATGTTTACGTTCACCTTGCCATGCCTCTCAAATGTACAGAATTTCGCAGAATGTCCATATTTTGCCTCATATGTTGGTCTGTTCCTCAGTATTTTAATATTTGGTTTTTGGACAAATCTCTGAGGATTGATTTCACTAAATAATGACATTCATTTCAGTTTCATACTTCATACCCTTCAGAAAATGCAGGCAAACACACATCCTCTTATTCTAGCTGCTTTCTAAGTTTATGAGAGGAAGTGAAGGACACATTATCCATTTGGACAGCAGGCAGAAACAAATCTATTTTTTTATTCCGCTGTTGCCTTTTTTCTGGTCAGTATTGGCAGATTTGACTGCCTAGAGCAAGACCCGACCTTAACGAGTTAAGCAGGGGGTGCTTAACATTTGAGCTGGTGTTGTCTGTTTTCATTCATTCTTCAACTAATGGGATTGGATCCACACCTCTGATCTGACTTGGTCATTTACTAGCTTGTGGTCACTAACAAACTGTCGAGCTCCTTCTTTACCCACAATGGACTAACATCCCTCAGATCTCGTTTGCTGCTTTAGCACTTAGATGTGGTCGCCTTCAGCTCTTGAGTTTTCAGTGATAGATAAGTCAGTTTTCCATATTTCCTCTCCAAAAGCCTTTACAAGTAACTTTTCCTTTAATGTTTAATCTTTGTTTTTTATTTTAGTGTTTCTTCCATTATCTCGCTTATATTTTGAGTGTAAAACTTTTCTACTATGCTCTCCTAGCTGTCTATTCCCCTGAGGTACTTTGTCTGTCTGAAACTTGGCTAAAACCTTCTACTACCGATAATGAAATCCTACCACCTGGGTATAATCTACACAGGCTAGATCGGGCTAATAGGAAAGGGGTGGGGAGTAGCTGTCCTTTATAAATCTGAACTGAATGTAACCACAGAAGTACTTCAACCACCTCAGATCAATAACTCTGAAATATTAGCTACCAAATTTCAACTCAATAAAAATAAAAGCATTA
The DNA here is from genome assembly GCF_019279795.1 of Protopterus annectens. Classification (NCBI taxonomy): domain Eukaryota; kingdom Metazoa; phylum Chordata; order Ceratodontiformes; family Protopteridae; genus Protopterus; species Protopterus annectens. The sequence continues at coordinate 261,264,762 of NC_056740.1, read as the reverse complement.
ACATTATTTGCATGTACATTCCCCCAGGTAACAATGTAGCCACACTCGAAGACACTCTTCACTGGCTATCCTCTCGGTACCCCCAAGAAACCCTAGTCCTGGGAGACTTTAATATTGTCTGGGGTTCCTGTTCCTCAAAATCCCCCTCCACTCGCATCAACCTCCATGCATTCACTTAAACCATAGTCACCCCAACCAGATTAGGCAAACACACCCAAAAAGATAGTATACTGGATTGGATACTTGTAAATAGTAACCCCCAAATGTACACTGCAGGTACCCTCCCCAAGGATCTAAGTGATCATCTCCTTACCTACATAGTTAAACAAAAAGCCATTATCCCACAACAACCCTTGCTCAGGAAAGTTAGAAGCAAAAGGGACCTTGACTCAGACAAACTTTAACTGGAACTTAACTCCTGCAACTAGTCTAAACTAAAGCATCTCCCCTTAGAGGAGACTGTCACCTATTTTAACAATACATTTCTTGAAATTCTAGACTCACATGCTCCTGCCTGCCTAAAGCGAACAAAAGGTAAAAACGTACCTTGGTTTTCCAAAGAATCAAGACTAAAAATAACCTATAGAAATAAACTCTGGGCTACCTGGCGCCATACCAAAGACCCCCATGATCATAATAAATACAGGCATGTGAGGAATGAAACAAAAAGACTTGTCTTACAAGATAAAAAACACTACTATTGTAGGTTACAGGTGACTAATCAGAATAATCCTCAAAAGTTCTGGGCTGGGATCAACAAGTTACTGTATCCTGGTAAAACATTGACACCTAGCCCTGCTGCCACCACTAATAAACCCCCAGAAGAGGTAGCAAATAGTTTTAACCATTTCTTCACTGAGACTATTCAAGCTCTTGCCACCCAACTACCTCCAAGTTCCCCTAACTATAATACCACTAACTCTAATAGCCATAACTTATTCAGCTTTAAGCCTGTATCAACTTCCTTTATTTGCAGACTGATCAAAATCTAAAACCCACCACACTCTCTGCTGACCAACTCCTAGCTGAATATCTGCAAATGTCAGCAGATGCCATTGCCTATCCAGTTTCTATTCTAATTAACCGCACCATATCTGAAGCCAAAATTCCTAACATCTGGAAAACATCTTATGTTATTCCATTACATAAAGGAGGCTCCTCTACTGAATACTCTAATTATAGGCCCATAGCCATACTCTCTCCACTTGCTAAGATTATGGAGAAATGTATACATAAACAATTCATGCAACACCTAATCCAGAATCACCTTATGGCTGATTCCCAACATGGCTTTCGCCCACATCATAGCACTACCACAGCCCTATTGTCCTTCACTAACACCATTAACAATAACCGCAACAATAATTGCACTTAGTCTGCCCTCTTCTTGGATCTTTCCAAGGCATTTGATATGGTTGATCATCAACTTATGATTAGGACCCTGCAAACCCTCTGCCTAGATCCCAAAGCCCTTCTTTGGTTTACATCCTATCTTAATAACAGACAACAGGCTGTCCTCTGGCAGAATAAGCTCTCTAATCTATTACCAAACACTATTGGAGTACCACAAGGCTCCATATTAGGATCACTACTGTTTTCCATCTTTATCAATGACCTGCCTACTATCATACCAAACATCAGCTGTGTCCAATACGCTGACAACTCCACTCTGATCTGCTCAGCTGTATCTCCCACTGATCTAAAGAAGGATACCAAGTCCACATTCACTGCCATAGAAAACTGGCTCGCCAAGCGTCACCTGCTACTTAATCCCCAAAAAACTAAAATGCTCGTATTCCCACCAACCCAAAGGTCTGTACCCTTCAACTTCACCATAAATGCAAAAGATGGGACAGTCATTTCCCCTGACACCAATACAAAATTACTGGATGTCATTGTAGACAATAACTGAAAATTTGACCTCCATGTAAATCAGACAATCAAGACCATCAATAAAAAACTTGGGTCACTCTATAGAATCAAAGCCTTCCTCATCCCCCCAGCTAAAATAGCCATTGCTCGCTCGCACCTACTTTTGACACTCCTATATGCCTTCCCCTTCTAGCCAATATAAGTAAATCTGAACTTAATAGACTAACAACCTGTTATAATCACATTGCCAGATTTGCTACAGGCCTGCCATTCAGAACCCACCACTGCATCAACCTCAAACAGCTTGGATGGCTGGAATTTCCTAATCTTGTCAAGTACAACCTGTTGTTAATGGCTAACAAAATCCTCTATAACCTGGACAATACCCCAGCCCTTAGAAACTCTATCCTCCCCCATAATAACATTAGACTGCTCTGCTCATCTAATAAGCTACAAATACAGACAACTAAAATTAACAATGCTGCTGGCATGGCCCTATTTGCAAATTCTGTAAGTAGAACCTGGAACATACTTCCAGCTGCCATGACCATGTTCTCCTCCATATGCCAATTTAAAGCCACAATTAAACAACATCTGGCATCAAACTGGCTATGCCACTGTGATAAGCCTGGCTAAATCAACAACATGTGTGTAATTTACTTATCTATTAAATATTGTTTACTTCTCCTGACTGCAACCAGGGTAATTTCTATCCTGTATACTTGTCTATTCAATGTGAACCAATGTACCTTATGAAATATCCTACTTATAAAATTGTACTATTTTTAGTCTGAATGTATTTTTATCTGCAGTTTTATCTTTTATCTGCATTACTATTTTATATTATTTTTATATCTATGTCTTATTTCATTTTCTATTGTTCTTGTATATGTTGGAGCTGATCTCCCCGGGCCTCCGCTGTAAATGGACTTTGATCCAGTCGGACTATCCCGGTCAACAAATGTAAAATAAATAAATAAATACATAGTGGTAGGCCTATCTTCTTCCCCTTTACCCTTCTTTACAAATAGTGTAATCTCTATCATTAGCATTGCTGGTTCATAGGTAGGTACTAGGCTATCTGCCCGAGGGCATTTATAAGCCTAGCCAGAGTGTGTCAGCTTTCGACGCCCCATTGATTAACTGAGCCTCTGTCAAGAAGAGCCAATGAAGTGATCCCAGGGGTGTATTTTCTGTTAGCAAAGAACAAGGCAGGAAACCACTGGATAAACACTGTTTATCCAGTGGTTTCCTGCCTTGTTCTTTGCATTTTGGTTCCTGGCGTGTATTTTCTGTTACCCATCCACTCATCAAGGTTTCTCTTGAAGAGTGTTAGTGAGGGGCTCTGTCTAATATAGTTAGGAATTTTGTTCCAAAGCATGGAGAGTCTCTGTGACAGGAATCTATCCCTCCAGCATGTTCTATTTATTGTTGTGGTGAGGTTTAGCTCACTAGAGCAAGTGGCTTGCAGTGACTTGGATTTCTTTAGGTGGAGCATGTCCATCAATTCTGAGTTGGACATGGCTTTGTAAGTCAGGCAGAGATCACCTCTGAGTAAGCGATATGCCACTGAGTACAGCCGGAGTTTTTCCAGTCGGGCTGCATAGGACATATGTTTGAGGCCAATAATCCTCTTGGTGAGGTACTTTTGTGGTCTTTCCAGCTGCTGGAAGTGTCTTGTGAGGTACATCCCAAATGGGGCATTATACTCTATGATGGGTCTGATGAGTGATGAGTAGAGGGACACTATCACCTCTTTATTTCTAGATGCGAACCCTTTAGTAATTAGATGGGCTACATAGAAGGATTTCCTAACTACTTTGGCAATACGATTGTCAAAGGAGAGATTACTATCTACCTGGGTCCCCAGATCTCTTATTACCTCTTGTGTATTAAGGGGGCTGCCACCTATGTGGTAATTCATGGGTGTTTTGTTTTTCCCAAATGGGATGACTATGCATTTTTTGGCATTTAGCTTGAGACCATGACTTTGACACCAGGTGTCCGTCTCAGTAAGGCCCTTTTGGAGAATGAACGTGGTATTTTTCCTTTTCATATTTTCCTTTCTGCCTGTAAAAAAATAAATAAAAGTTTACTTTAACTTTTCTTTCTCTTAACTAGGAAAATGTCTGAGAATGGTCCAGCAGGTTTTAAAAAATGTGACAAGTGTGGGCACAAGTTGCCTTTGTCTGATGCCCACAATCTTTGTGTGTAATGTTTAACATCAGAGCACTTACAACAAGACTGCAGTATTTGTTGTGCGTTCAACCCCTGAACTTTAGCAGACAGGAAAAATAAGCTGATTTTAAAGGGATTACTTCCATCTTCCTTTTCTGAAGCCATTACTGGGGTTCAGTCCTCCCAAACATAAATCTAAAGACACATCAAAAGGTCTAGGTCCTTGGATTCTCCAGCCTCTACCTCTTCTGAACCAAGAAGAAAGATAGAAAAACTGGATCCAAAGCTACATCTGATCCGATCATCATTGGCTCTAACCACACATATTTTGGATCCTACATCTTCAGATCTGAATCCTTTACCAAGAACTACATATTCACCAAGTCTGGATCTGGTTTCATCCAGGGTGCCCTCTCCCTTTTTAGAGAGACACTAAAAATCGCCATCCTTTGTATCTTGTTGTTCCTCCAGGAGTCTCATGGAAGTGGATGTGGAGGGGATGATGAGGAAATTTTTCATGGAGCAAATTCAGAAGGGAGTTATCACCATTCCTACCCCTTTGGGTCAGGAAGTCCTTCCATCTACCACTTCACCGATAACAGCTGCTTCTCTAATTCAACCTGTGGTCTTAGAGCCCTCAGATCTGAACTTTCCGGGTCCATCTGGTTTGGATTCAATGAGAACATCTTGTTTGGATCTGACTTTTGCTCTGGGCACACTGGTTCCGATATCCTCAGAACTGGATGACTCTCAGACCAGAAGCTTTCCTGTCTGATCCAAGAGGATGGGGTTGACTTCTAGGTTTTTGGAGCCATTTTTCCTCTTGGATGTTCAGCACTAGATAGCTTGGCTCTGACTTCCACCTCGGGTGGATTGGTCTTGGGGCAGAGGGAGGTGAGGAGCCAGAAACTTGCCTTCTCTGCTCCTTTGGTTTCCTGTTCTGTGGAGCAGTCTGCCTTTGAGGTAGGGAAGAGAGTGTTCTCTATTCTGGCAGGTCGACTGGTCCTTCCCCTTTGGATCCACCCTCTACATCTCAGATGACTTTGCACTGTGATCCTAAACATTCTAACCCACAGGGATAGCCAGCCCAAAGCTTCTAGTCTACCCATCAGGGTATTTTGATCTCTTCTGATACCTCTCTGGATCATCACACCGAGGAAGTCCCCAGGTAGAGAAAGTGCAAAAGGAGGCACTTGGACTCTCCTCAGGAGTCAGTCACTGAGGGTAATGATTTTGATGAAGGGGATGGGTCCTCAAAATCACCACCTGATGACATCTCAATTGGAAACATTCTTAAAATCCTAAAGCAAAAGGGTAGCTGGTAATCCCAAATCCCTTCTCCTGAGGAATCAGTATTTCTGGAAGCATTTGGTACTGGTCCATCTACATTATGGGTTACTCCACTGGCTGATGAACTTAATGATTTGATCTCCAAGCAAGCATGGGAGAAATCTGATGCAATTGAGCCAATTCCCAAGAAACCAGACCAGATTCTGGCTCCACCAGTAGAGTGGGAGTATTGGAGTAAAGGGATTCCAGTAGATGCCATTGTTGTGGTGGCAGTTACAAAAAAGAACTAGCTAAATATAGTTCCACTGTCCATCCTTCTAATAGAGAGTCAAGGGTGATAGATTTGGGAAGCGTATTTATGCTTCAGTGATATTTGCACTTAGATTGCTGAACTATTTAGCACATTTTACTAGGCTACAAACAGATTTGATTAAAGAGTTATAAACAATCTCTTTCCAGAACTGGAACTGTTGAGGCTCAATCTTTATTAGTCTCTCAGTTGGCTACCCTATAGGCTACATCCAGTTTGTCCATGAAGCTTATCTTGCATGTTGCAGAAGGCACCTCAAAGGCTGCAGATTCAGGCATTTTCTTCAGGAGGCATGCCTGGATGCACCTGTGTGATTTTGCAGAACCGTTCCAGTTATGCTTCAACAATGCTCCCTTTGTTTGGCCCCACAGTAAAGGACACATTCTCCAGATATGAGAAAGATGGAAGACCCTCTCTGCAGTGAGTCTGCATTTTTTGACCCCTCAAAGGACTTTTTCCAGGAATCAAAGGGGAGGTTGAAAATTGTGGTTCAGAAAATCACAGGATCCTTTCCAGGACAAACATGGAGTTAGTTCCCCCAGAGGCAGATGGGGAACAGTAATGGAAAATGATGACCCTGTGATAGAGGATGCCTGCAAACCAGGGGATCTAGAGATTCCTTTTCAGACAGACCCTTTCAGTGCTCATGGATGGAGGCCTGATTGCTTACGTCTGGAGGCAGTTGGGGGGGTCGCTTCTCTCTGCACCAGAAAACCTGGGTAAGTATAACAAAAGACAGTTGGGTGCAGATAATTATTTCCAGAGGTTATATAATTCCCTTTTCCCTACCTCCACCATTATCCAGAAAAATTCCCAATGTCCCACCCAATCAGAGGAATGCAGCAGCACTAGAAATCTAAAAATAGAAAAAAAGAGTCATCCAAGAGGTCCCACCAGATCAGATAGAATCTGAAAGTAACTTACTCAAGATTCTTTTTAGTGCCAAAGAAAACAAGGGTCTGGAGACCAAGTTTGGATCTCAGTGTATTAAATAAGTCGGTTTGACACACAAAGTTCTGTATGGTCATGGTTCAGTCCATTCTGCCCTTTCTGGGCAAGGATGACTGGATATGCTCGATAGATCCTCAGGATGTATACTATCACATAAAGATGAACAGACTATCCAGAAGGTACTTTTCCTTCTGGCTGGGAGCCAGTCATTATCAGTTCAGGGTACTGACCTTTGGCCTCACCACAGCCCCCAGGGTGTTCAAGTGTATGGCAGTGTTTGCAGTTCATTACCACTCAGACCAGGCATCAACTGATAGAAGCTCAGAATCTGGTGTTACAGACCTGTTCACATCTTGGAATAACCATAAATTACAACAAGACTCATCTGCAACCAACGCAAACATTATAATTCATAGGAACAGTGATCAACCCAATATCTATAGTAGCTTCTCTTCCTCTATCAAGAGTGTAAACAATAAGGATGCAGGTCAGAAAAATAATTTGCATTAACAGAATTTCAGCCCAGTTGATTCTGCAAGCCCTGGGTTCAATGTCAGCAGCAGTAATTGTAGTCCCTTTAGCAAGATTCCACATGAGAATTCTTTAGTGGCTGTTAGCAACATAACAGTCAGTGCTTTTTCAGCTCATGTCTTTGAAGATAAGAATAACCCAGGTATGCAAACAATGCCTTTTCTGATGAATACATTCAGAACAGCCAGTATAAGGTCATTCTTTCATCTTCCCTCAGTCCAAGGCCATAGTGACCATGGACACTTCCCAGATTGGGTGGGGAGGGCACTTCCTGGGAAAAACAGTCCAAGGCACTTGGTTCCCTGTGGCGGCCAACCTGCATATAAATGTTCTGGAGATATGAGAAGTGCTGTTAGCATTGCAAGCATTCTAGGACTCTCTTCCTGTTGGGACAATTGCAGTCCAGACAGACAACATGTCAATAGTCTAGTACATCAACAAGCAAGAGGGAACCAGATGTCCTCTTTATCGAGAAGCCCTCAGAGTGTGGCGATGGGTGATATCTTCCAACCACTTTCTAGTAGCAATGCATATTGTGGGAAAGTCCATTGTGATAGCAGATGAACTGAGTAGATCCAGTTTACTACCTCACAAGTGGTCTCTCAACAACAAGGTGACAGAAATGATTTTCAGTTAGTGGGACCAGCCTTGCTGTGATCTGTTTGCATCTCCCCAAATAACAAGTGCAGTAGCTTCTTTACCTTGATTCCCCACCAGTAAAATCACCAAGGGATGCTCTGCTCCATGAATGGCCCCTGGTCTTCTGTATGCTTATCTTCCAACTTCCCTAGTTCCCAAATGTCCTCAGAAAGCAGCCCATTTGAGAAGAAAAGTTATCCTCATTACAGCTTACTGGCCTCACAGATTTGGTTTTCCTTACTTTGGCCTCACCTACTATACCCGCCTTGGACGCTAGATCCAATTCCAGACCTTCTGTCTCACCCAACAGGAATGGTTCACCCGGATATCTCAAATCTCAAACTAACAGCATGGCTTCTCCAATTCCTTTAATAACCATGCAACCAATGCTTTCTTCCCCTGTTCATTACATACCTTTACCTTTCCATAAACCTTCTACTAGGAAACTCTACAGGAGTAAATGGAGAAGGTTTGTTTATTGGGAAGAACAGAATCAGATAGACCCCTTCTCAGCTCCAATTCATTATGTTCTAGAATTTCTAGTGAATTTGTTTAATGAGGGTGCTAGTTCATCAACTAATAAAGTTCAACTCACAACAATCTCTAACTTTCATGTGGGATTTCAAAATTCTCCCCTGGCTTCCTCTAAACTGAACAAAACATTTTTCAAAGTGACTCTTCTACTAAGAACCTGTAGAAAGACTCCATGCCACCATGGGATTTGAATTTGGCATTGCAAGCCTTAATAGACTCTCCTTTTGAACCTGCAGATAAATGTGATCTTAAATTTATGACATTGAAATCTGTCCTTTTAGTAGCAATTACATCTGCTAGAAGAATTTCAGAACTTCAAGTGTTATCTTCTAAGTCCCATACTTGATTTTTCATAAGGATAGGGTCAAGTTACATACCAGTGCTTCCTTCCTTCCTCAGGTGGTTGTCAGTATCCAACATTAACCAATCCATTAACTTGCCAGTATTTCTACCACAATATACAAATAAAGGGGAATATATGCTGCACTTGCTGGGTGTTCATAGACAATTGCATTTCTACCTAGACACAACAAAAGAGATTATTTATTTATTTATTTATTATTTATTTCAGTTTGATTACCGGGGAAGTCCACTGGGCCAAGAAGTGCCCATTTTCAGTGGAGGCCCGGGGAGAAAAGCTCCAAGAACAGTATAATACAATATAGGTTACAGAATAAAAGCTACAAGAACAGTATAATACAATGTAGGTTACAGAATGCAAATAAAGGTTACAAAGTAAAAATACATGCAATATAGTTTATAGAAACAAGTAGGGTTAATACATTTGAGAATTTCATAGAACTTGATGGCAGATTTTTTTTTTTTTGAATCAATGCTTACAGTCACTTAAAGTCTGTTAGTTGTAGGTATTTTGAGAAATTAGAATAAGTATGAGAGTATAGCGGAGTAGGAGTGCTTAGTTAGGAGTCCCTATGGAGTTTAAGTGGGGTGAAAGCAGGAGCATTTCCATTTGGAGGATAGGTGAAGAAAAAGTTGAGTTTTGAAGGATTCAGTGTTGGGTATAGTCCTAAATGAAGTAGACAGAGAGTTCCATTTTTTACCTAGTGAGAAGGAGAGTAAAAGCTGGCCAGCTGGTCGTTTCGGTTTCCTAATGGAGATTAGGTTTTGGTTTTTGGATCTCAGTGATCTGTTAGGGATGTATGGAGGAAGGATGTCCTTTAAGGCTGGGCATTTATTAGGGGAGAATATTAGTTTGTGAGCGGTGGTTAGTTGTAGATAGTCTAGATGATTCGGGAGTTCTAACCATTTCAGAGAACGAAGGCTGTGGCAGTGGTGAGTTGATGTTTTGGATTTGGTGGCAACTTTAGAGATCTTATTATAGCAAGCTTTGAGCTTAGAGGTGTTGGTAGCAGACAAGTTGGTTAGGAGAGGGGCTCCATATAGAAGGGAAGGTAGGAGGAAGGATGTTGCCAGGGTATGCCTAGTGGAGTTTGAAAGGAAGTGATTGTTCCTATATAGCATACCTAGCTTTTGGTGGGTTTTCTTAATGCTTTGTTGTATGTGAAGATCAAATATGAGGTGTTCGTCTATGGTGATGCCAAGGAGTTTTGCAGAGGGGACCACTTCAATGGCAGTGTTAGTTTGGCTGAGAACATTGAATGTGTTTTTGTCCAGAGAAGAAACTTTGGAGGGGAGAAAAATTTGTATTTTGGATTTATTGGAGTTGAGAGAAAGGTGGTTTTGGTGCATCAAGTTCTCTGTGGTGGTAAAGGCTAATTGGGTTTTGGTCTGGAGTTCAGGAAGGTTTGGGGCAGAGCAGACCAAGGTAGAGTCATCTCCGTATTGGATGACTGTGGTGTCAGGGATAAAGGTATGAAGGTTGTTTATGAAGATGTTGAAAAGCATGGGTCCAAGGATGGATCCCTGAGGAACGCCAGTAGATGTGGGCAAAAAGGAAGAGAATGAGTTCTTCCATTTGACTGCTTGAGATCTATCAGATAGGTAACTGGGGAACCAGGAAAGAGTGTTTGGGGAGAGTTTGAGATTAGCCAGATGATGAAGAAGGTGTGTGTGGGAGATGGTGTCAAAAGCTTTTGAAAGGTCTAGCAGTACTGTGGATACATTGAGTCCAGAGTCTCGAGCTTGATTGATAGTTTCTAAGAAGGATAGTAGTGCAGTTATGGTACTGTGGCCGGGATGGAAGCCATGCTGGGTGGGTGTAAGGAGATGATTTTGAATGAGATAGGGTAAGAATTGGTGGTGGATGCATTTTTCTAGAATTTTAGATATTGGAGAGAGTAGGGCGATAGGGCGGAAGTTAGAAATAGAGGTGTTTTTGCCTCCTTTGTGAAGTGGTAGGATGTAGGCTGAACGAAAGACGGATCAGTTATTTGTTTCCTTTGCACATAGTAAATTGGGCGAATTAGTTACAAAGGTAAGTTTAGCTAGATGGCTGACAAATTGGATTTCCTTTATCTATAACCAATTGAATCTCCCCTTACCAAAACCATTAAAGGCTCATTCAGCCATATCTATGGCAACTTCGGCTGTATTCTGCTCTAGAGCTTCCATGGACAATATATGTGTAGCTGCAACATGGTCAAATCCTCATACCTTTACCACTCATTACAAACTAGATTTGGTCTAGAGGGGAAGAGCAGTCTTTGGCTCAACTGTACTCAGGAATATCCTTCCTTAGAGTCCATCCAGGAATTTAGGTAGCTGGGGACTCTGTCCCATTAGTTGAGGAATGAATGAAAATTGAAAACATCAGATAAAGAAGTTATGTACTTACTGTGATGAATCCCTACTCTGGGTCAGCAATCAAGAAGACTTAATCCTCACCACTGACTCAGGTGAGGGATGGTCACTAACAGTAAAGATGGATTCACATAGTATTTTCAGATGCAGCTCCCTGCACCAAGCACAATTTCCTTTAAGAGCACACAGGAAGAATGCTCCAGACCTGGGGGCTGGACTCTCCTTCTCTCTCTAGACCTGCACAAAACACACTGACCACTTTAGAGCTGAGCTCTGTGTCCCTGTTCCCAGTATCTGACACAGACGCGCTCGCTCACACACACACACACACACACACACACACACACCTGGGAGAAGCTGGTGCAGATTTACTAGGTGTGCCTTTGTCTGCCCAGACTCTGAGGTAATCACACTGCCACCAGTAAGCTACCCTAAGGCTCTTACAAGGGGTACCAAATTATACGGTGTAAAATGAATACTAATACAACTAGTAGAGTATGAGCAAAGCAGCAAGGTTTTCAGGAGTGACCACAGTATCACTAAAACAAGCATAAGTACTCTCAAGTTGTTATAAGTATTTTCTAAAAGACCAGCTGCAATGAAAGGTATTAAAATATTTAATGATAAGTAATACAACAGAAACAGGAGAATACTGAATACAATAAACAGCAGAGTTTCAACCACAGAGATATAAAAAAATACAGTTAGATAGCTTCTCTCAGATGCAGTAAACAATACTAAACCACTCTCACTAATTGTCCCTGACTGACTAAAGAATTGCTGGTCCCTGCCTACTTACTAAAGCAAGGCAAGCTGATGTGTGCTGAGTGTCTTACCACAGCAAAAGCTAGATGATGTCTGTTTTAGTCTGAGTGGATGTGTGAGATATATATCCTGTCAGAAATCAGTCAGGTTCCAAAAAGCTGCTGCGAGAGTTCCAAAGAAACTAGATGCTGGTTAGAGGGATGACATCACCTCTGCTCAGCTGACTCTGGTACAATACACACAAAGATGTTTGGTAAAATCTGTGCAGCATCTGAAAGCTATAACACAATTTCAAACTTTCCACCTTTCCAGGGTTCTCTGATAAACATAACATTTGATTAGTTAGAACAATACACCATAATATACATGCATACATTCTTTCTGTCCAGCAGGACCTACCATTGATGCATTTTTAATACAAGTAACTTTACAAATATATTTTTAACTCAAATGTCTGCACAAATCAGTGTGATAATCAAATAACATAAAATTCTGTACAAAATCCAGCTAGCTATGCTGACATATGTACACATTTACTGCCCTACTCTCCCTGGCACAGATGGCACTACCCCATAACATCACACTTAACATAACATTCCATCTGTGTTGTCCATTTTCATTCTTCTTCAACTCCCTGCCAATCATCTCCCGCCATATTTCATAACTGACTTCTGGAGGAATGAGGTGCTTCAGGGCACCTATGTCTTTGTATTGAACTCCAGTTATGGTATTTTTTATAGGCTTCCTGTCAAGCTGCAAACAAGATTTGGGGGAAGTTAGGGTTAGTGCATTATGGGTACAGAAGGAGATCAAGAGTGTGTTGGTGGCCCTGAGCTAGTAGAATGTCCGAGTCAAATCCCTGGATCGGATTCGATCCCATTAGTTGAGGAAGAATGAAAATGGACAACACAGATGGAACATTATGGTAAGTACATATCTTCTTTTTAAGATTGGGTTTCTCACTACAGTAATGCTTAACTGATTTCTCTTTTTTTTCAGATATAAGAGTGTAATCACCATGCTGCATGCCCTACATGCATATTATGCATGAAATACATAGAGAAGTGGTGCGTGCGATGCATGGCATATCTTTCAATAGAGACTTATAGAATGAGTATTGAACCAGCTTCCCTAATCCTATAATATAAAATATATCAAACTAGAGTCCCACAAATTCTGTTTATTATTTTATTTAAGTTTGAATTACTGTATCACATTCAGTTTAGTGGAATGCAGTAATTTTGTAGATTGTCTCGGGCTTTATTTATATAATGTAACCATTTGTAAATGTGTTGTCTCATGGGTAGATCTTGTTCTTTTTTTTTTGTTTGTTTTCTTTTTTGCCTTTGAGTAGTTTTGCAGTATAAATACCAAGTTGTAAGTGTATATATGACCAAATAACCAAAAATATATACCAAATATACGCTAAAAAGGACTGTAGCTCACTGTAAATGCTTACTTTCAAAAAGTCACTTTTAATAGAAAACAAATAAAAATGAACCCCTGAGGGTTAAAACTTTTTTACACACAGGTTAAGCGCTTTCATCTGCTAACTGCAGACTTCATCAGAACATGAAAGTGAACGTGACCTTCGTTCCTCTTCTCTCTAAAGCATATCTCCATCTCTCCAGGGTCTCCTCCATCTGTTCCCTACTCTCACTACAGATCACAATGTCATCTGCAAACATCATAGTCCACGGGGAAAAATGCATAATAGTACCTGTGGAAAAATTACCACCCCTGGAAATTACCACATTGATAATGAACCCTTAAAATTAGACTCAGTGATCAGGGATCTGTGAATGCATGTTGACAGTAGCCTGTCCTTTGACCATCATGTATCTACCATGGTGAAAAAAAGTATCCTGTGTTGCACAACTTATAAGCAAGGACACGGCATTCAGGTCCAAGGAGGTCATTATTGTACTTGGCTCTCATCAGACCAGTCATTGAGTACAGTGCACCCTTTGCTACATACCTGACCAGACATTTGAAACAGCATGAAAGACCACAGACGTTCTTCACAAAATGAAATAAGGGAGCAAACTGGAAGTCGTATGTAAACCTTCTCAAACCCCTATCCCTGGACTCAGTCTCCTACAGACTGCTATGTGGAGATCTATGCCTAGCCTTCAAGGAATTCTCTGATCTCAGACTGATGTATGTATTGTACGTCTGCAAATCAAATAGCAGCATAAATACCCATTTTAAGGACCTACACCTCATTTGCAACAGGCTTCTCATCCATGTGAAGCAAAGTTTATCCCTAACCACATTCAAATGAAACTTGGGCCAATAGCCTGGAAAGTGCAAAGTTATCCCTGGTTTAGCACCTATGTCCCTAATGAACAGGGACAGCCTTTGAACAGTTCATGTGTACATGCCTGCATTGTAACCATAAAATTCAAGCTTGAATAGGCTTAACATGCCTGTCTGGCTGATAGCCTAGTTACCACCTATGAACCTGTAAGAGGCATGTACTATTTATATTCAAATTTTATGGTAATTAAATGACCAGAATTTTGGATGTATGTACCTACTTTTCAAGGGCTTTTGCATGCATTTACATCATCTGCATGGTGTGCTAAAGTCCTTGAGGTCACAATGAGCTGGACATAAATAAATAATTATCCAACAACAAATCTATGTGTGTCCGACAAAATGTAATCATTATTTCATTTTGTGGTGTTTGTACCATACTGAATCTGTTATTAAACAATGTTAATTATGACAACTACAGTCTGTCTTAATTGCTTTTGACACAGGAAAGAATTGTTGGGTTGCACAGAAACTTGACTTAACATTGCAGACTTCTAAATGGTAACACAAGGCTGTAATAATTACTGCCCTTAGCCTCGTGAGACACAACGAGCTTGCTTGTGATGGTGGGAGGTTGGTGAAGTAAATGGGCTGAGACTAGAACTCTGCTCGCACTTTACTCCAGTTCCAGGCAAATGCAATACCACACAATAATATGATCATATTAGTTCTTATCTTCACCTCTCTGCAAAGGTTTTCGCCTTTTATATGATATGTGCTACCACAGAAACACGATTTGATGCTGTTACTAACATACCTCATATATGTGCTTATAGTTTTTACAAATGTGTTAGAAAGTGGTGCACAGTGGTGCAGCAGATAACATTGTAGTTTCACAGCAAGAGGTTCTCAGGTTCAATTCTTGGCTGGGGTGCCTTCTGTGCAGAGCGGGTTTCTTCTGGGTACTCTGGTTTTCTCCCACATTCCAAAGAGATGCATGTGGAGCATTTCTCACAGGCCCTCTGTTGAAAATAGGCTCTGTCCTAGTCAGACTTTCCTGGTCAACGAATATTACATAAATAAATAAATATATAAAGTACATGAGAGACAGAGGAGTTTCTTTTTGTTTAAACGACATATGCAGTCATATTCAGAACCATTTCTGAGCAAATCAGGGATAATGCTTGTTTCCATTTAATCAAGGTAATAAAACATGGATTGTTTGCAGTGCAAATTAAGTATGACTAATTTAATAGAACTGTGTTGACAATCTACACATGGCTGCAGATATCAAACTTCCATCTATCTGTAGGTACATAGAACTAGCTAAAGCATTTGACATAGTAAAGATTATACGTAGTGTCCAAGCTAAATAGATGAAGCTCTAAATTGTTTCATGTGTGTCAACATGGATAATGTATAGGACACAAAAGGTTTATATTCATGCTCATAACTTAGACTGTACTGCATTAAGTTACATTGTATCAAAGTGGATTGTTTTGTTGCCCTGTTTGCCAGTATATGAACTGCAGTTTCTTGTGAATTTCCAACTTATAAAGGCTGAACAGTGCAATTCAGGTATAAATTTGCTTCAGAAAACTTTGAACCCATATGAGTAGATGATTATCAGTTTACTTACTTTATGATTATATCTGAAATAAAGGATCTTGGAACTGTCATATCTAATGCTATGTTTTTTACAGAAAAAATGCTCACTCCAAGGTTTTGGTCTGTAATATGTTGTGGATGCTCTATTTCATTTTTTTAACAACTTGAAACATTTATCTTTTCATTAATCTCTGTTTAATGTTACCAATAAAGCCAACAATACAATATAACTTGGCCTTTAGGTATAATGTAAAAATAGATGTAAACAGTTTCAAGAAATTATAGGAGACCTACCAATGAATCCATCTCTTTAAAATATGGATTATACCATTAGACTGATAATTGGATGTCTTACAGTATTGGATAGAGGATGATGTCGAGTGAAGCAGGTTTAGCTTATATACCCTTTAGGGAAAAAATCTGAATGCATTTTAGACCTTAAGATACACTATAGTCATAAATCAAACAGAAAAAAAGGAGTTATGTTGTAAATGATAGCTGATTAATAAACATAGCACCTGTGTGTCACTCTTGTGGATTTTCCTCCTGACTAAATGATCTGTACAGTACCACATATAAAGCATGCTGTGACTTTTCCTCTGTATGACATTCCAGTACTACTCAGCTTTCTCACTGTGCATCACATTAGGACTGCATGAAATCTTACAATAGTTTATTTAGGAATTTGTCTGTCTGTTACAGTTTGTTTCCTTTTTTTTTCCCAAGAAAAGACCACAGATAAGGTGTTTATAGTCCTTCATTGTTTTGCTCACCAATGGGGTAACAAAATTACTACATCACTAAGGATTCACAGCTATTTTACTGTGAAGCATTAGTTATTTACTCTGAAATGCCAGTTACAGCTGAGAGAGTAGCAGAGGCTGGATGGCACAGAGTGTACAGGGAGGGTGAATGGGACCTGAACTTCACAAAGAGCAATGCAGTTTAAATGCTGACTGCTGAAGGAGAAGGATGAGCTCATTATGCCTACTGCTGATGTAGAAGGATCAGCTCATTATGGTTATCTTTTACTTAGTCAGTTAATCCTTATCTGTGCATTCCAGTGCAAGATGCTGAAATACATAGACTGCATCTGTAAATATACTTTTTTTCAAATTCGTATGATCTCAGATGCAATGTATTTACAGTCTGGGGTGTGAGGGCAAACCACTCTATATAGGGGGGCACAGTGTGGTTGCACCACTTAAAAACACATCAACCCCTCCCCCCACTTTTTTAAAACTCTCTGTCAATTGCAAGTATACCATGACTCAACAGATTGGCAGTGAGTTGGTAAAACTTAAGCAGCAGGAGTTTAGGTTAATAAAGTGGATACTAATCAAAGTGCATTAAAAATGGCAAATGATAGTCTGAAAGTAAGCAGCAATCACGAGTGCTGCCATCATTAAGTGAGTGGCTAGAATAAGCTAAAATGAGAAAGAGTCAGAAAAAAGACATCTTCTTTTGACATAGAGTACACTAGGAGATGGTTACACTGAGGTGTCTTCCAGGTGTCAGGATCTCTGACATTGCAAGGGCCCTAAAGATCCTATTTCCAGATAAATATGACTACGATATCATAGTAGACCATGTTGCAGTGAATGACTTGAGTCATAAAACCCAGAGAGACATGCAGAAAGCTAGGACAAAGCTTTCTATGCAGTTCACAAATGCTGGTAAGGCACTGGTCCTGAGTGGAATCCTTCCATCATTTTGGATGATGTCTACATGCAAAGAAAAGATAATCAGTTTCAATAATTGGTCAAATAGCTGCTGTCATTCCATGGGGATCCAATATATGTTAGTATGGGATGTGATGCTCAACAGTTCACTGTGCTGTGCTAAAGACGGACTGCACCTCTTGTTCCATGGCTTCCACACACTGACTAAAGCCTTTGCTGTCCCCAGTTCATTTTTTGGCAGAGTCCAATTGATGGATATTCCAAAATAACTAACATACCAGTCTCAAAACTGGATCACATTAAGGTGACTCTCCTCAATACCAGAAGTCTATACAAAAAAATGCCTGATTGTGAAACACTCCTGCATTTGGAAGGCAACCATGTCTGTGTAGTTACTGAGATTGTTTAAATGTAAAGAGAACACTTCCTCTATACCTGGGTTTTGCACTGTTCATGACTTCTCGGACCTGATGATAACTGTGGTGGGGTCTCCATATTTGTCAAGGAATATATTACCTTCAGGCAGATCCCTAGAGACCCATAAACTGAATTCATTGAACTATAGATAATTCTAGATATGATTAATTATCAATTCACAGCTTGCTCCACCACACTTTCTTTGCCTGTGTTGACCATGTAAGATCCTCAGTATTCTAAATTATTTCTATATTAGCAGAAAATGCATTATTTTGGATGATATCAACTACCCTTCAATGAAAATGGATACCTGTACCTCCAGTGCAGGGCATGCCTAAAACTTCCTACACTTAATAAATAAAAACTCATTTGACCTGTTGGTAAACAAACATACTAGAGAATACTGAATTGTTGACTTGATTCTTATAAACATGGCTGCATCTGGTATTATTCCTCTGATATCTCCTTCACCAATGAAGTCTGACCATAAACTTGTGATGTTTTCAGTTAAACTCCCAAGAGCACCCATGACAATCTCTTCTAAATTAAAATTATAAATGTGGCAGCTCAATCTACTCTATGATGAAATATCAGCATTCACATTTGACTGCAACATCCCTGACCTTATACCGCAGCAAATTTCATTAAGGAATACTATACCCATTTAGAAAAATGCATAGGGCTAGCAATCCCTACCAGGACCAAGTATCATGAGAAATTCAAAAATATACTACCCTGGTTGTTCACTACCCTATAAATAAACTGCAAAAATAGGAAAATTCTTAAACTATATAGCAGATCTGAAATCCCTGTTCTCAAGGAAAATGTCAAAAGTAAGATGTTTCTTGTTTAGAAAAACAGTAATTGAATAATTTATGCAACATTGCTTAGGTTATATGATATATAGCAATATATGTGAAGTATAATGTTTGTTTCGTTAATATAGTTTGATTACTTTTATATGAATGTAAATTTGCCTATTTCACAAGTGATAATTCAATAAAGGTGTTTAAAAAATATATTAAGCAAAAAAATAAATAAATAAATAAACTTACAGTAATGTTTTTCTGCTTTTCCTGGTTAGGGGTCGCCACAGTGGAACTCCGGTCCTCTAATGATTAGCAGTGGATTTTCTTACGGTGCCGAGTTGCCAGCCCGACACCCAACGTTCAAAGAAGGCACACCCATTCATGCATGCACCTACCTGCATGTCTTTATACATCACTCGACCACAGGGAAGACATGCAGACTCCACACAGAAGGCGCTCTATCCGAGAATTGAACGAGAGAACCTCTTGCTGTGAGGTGACAACGCTAACCGCTGTGCCACCAGAAAAAAAAAACTGAAAACCACTATCAAGTCCAATAATGGAGCCCATGAATGCAGGCTGATCTCTGAAGCCACAGGTAATTACAAATCCATCTTTAGGAAACTAAGAAACAATACCCTACATTGCTCTAAACTTATTTAAAATGATGCCTCTTTTTGACCTAATAGACATTGCCAACATCCTTGCAAAAAAACTCAGTGCCAGCTTCACCTCCAAAACTTCTATCCAAAGCCCTGGAATACGTGAATATCTTACTCCACCAATTATTTCTAAGGATCATTTACTGACACAATTCCCCATACAGAGGATATATATATTAAAATACACCCATATGTAATAAGATGGGTAGCAAATTAGCTTAGATCCAGAACTCTCATAGTGTCAGTGGCAGGACCCTCATCAGAATGTATAAAACTGACCAGTGTTGTCCTTCAGCCCTTGGTTCTGGGACCTCTCCTTTTTGTCCTTTTGTTCTTAGATCTCTGTGCAAAGTGTCAAGACCTCTGGCTAATTAGGTTTGCAGATAACTGTAAAATGCGGTTATTATAAGTTACTCTTCGACACTCAAACCCTCCAGCATATATTCTCTCTTGCAAACTCTTAAGTGTAATAAAAACAGGTTCAAACTAAATGACTAAAAGTGTAGTACTGCCTCTTGTGGCAGACAATCCCCTCCCCTCATCATACTTTATAGACAACACACCACAGTACAAAATGAAAATGTAATCAGGGTCCCAGGAACTTGAGTTGATAATTCTCTTTCTCTCTCACTTTTGACCATCATTACAAAAAAAGGTAAAAAAGCACTATAAGGTCTACTAAAATAGCCCATGAACTTAAGCTGGTATTTGAAGGCAAAGATTCATAGTTTCTTAAATTCATAGATTGTTACTAGGCAAATGGCATGGGGAGACCTTTCTAAGCCTAGCCAAGTTTTTCCAAAAGAATAATTAATGGTGTCCTGTATCTGAATAAGACATTGAGAGCCAGGCATTTCTAAGCTACTTCTGTCCATAAGGGACATGGTTGCCAGGCCTGATAATATTATAAGATAATTATAAATTCTGGTTGTTAGGAAACCCCATTCTGTAGCACAGCTAATTGCAAAAGGAATACCTTCAAAATCTAAAGATGTAATCACTCTACTCCCTTATACTCTGCATTGATCAGGCCAGTTATTGAGTGCATTGCCCCCTTCAAGGTATAGCTCACTAAATGTTTCACATAATTAGAAAGACCCCAAACATTCCTAACAAAAAAGATTACAGGTCTAAAATCCCTGCGCTATTAAGAGAGGTTGGAAGATCTATCCCTATAGGCAGTGTTTATAGGCTTTTGAGAAGAGTGCTGTGTCTCACTTACTGCTCCATAACAGTCCCTGTTGTAATGGAGCTCCTCTATCTCCACAAGTCTAATGGGTTCACCAGTACTAGAATCAAGGCTGTAAATATTCACCAACACATATGTAAAACATGGTAGAGAAACATGTTTAGAATTCAGCACCACCCAAACCACTGAAATAGACACCATATGCACGTTACGTGACTCACTATCTTCCTTGAAATATAACCTGGATGACTGAATGGGTACTCACAAATTTACTCTGGGATTGGCTGCTGTTTTACTCCCACAGAAAGAAGGTGACACCGATGAAGGTTACTGGCAAGGTGTAAATGGAGATAAAACTAAATGGCATTGGAGTATCTGTAAGCTGAATGTGGGAAGGAGAAAGGTTAGCCAAAAAGCAAAACCACATCATTGTGGCTTACATCTCAGGTTACTTTAGATAGAATAAATTAAAAATAGTAACTAGTATGCTGTTGCAGTGGGATATTATTACAGAGGTGAACAGATAAAAAAAATATTTTTTAGTTTCTGAGCAAAACTGCACTTTATGTAATCTAATAACACAAAAAATATATAACTGCAAGTCACACAGTATTTGTCCTTTGAAGTATGTTTCTATGTGACACTTTTATTCTGCCTTATTTGTAAAATTAGATTGAGCAATTATCATAAAGTACCACAATTTAGGAATGTAAATAAAAAACAAAAGTTCTCATAAGATAACCATGAAATTTTACTTCTTCAGATTGGAAATTTGAAGAACTCACTTCTTGAAAGCCATTCAGCTTAAGGCAATAGCTCAGCTTAAGGCAATGGCTAGCTGGTACAGTTGGAAGAACAGAACCGTTGATAAAGAAAATAGTGATGCACTGCATGACAAACCTGTGTTTGTTTATGTTGTAACTGTGTGGGTATTTTGATCACTCATCATCTTTTTCAAGTGAAGCTCGAGTCATTTGGAATGACACTTGCAAATATATATACTGAGGAATTTGATTAGATGGTAATTCAAATACCATGGCAGTTTAATTACAGCAGATAAAACAACAAATTACTGAAAATATGTCTGATTGACACAATTTTTCAGAGACGGTTCAAACAACGCCTAGAAAAGCTCTGTAGGATACTGTGTCAGGAAATTGTGTGTGTGGGGGGGTCGAAGAATTTATGTGTGTGTGGGGGGCAGACTTTGTGTGTGGGAGGGCAGACTGTCAGTGCTGATCAGTATAGTGAAACTCCACGTTTGCAATAACAAATCTATGATGAGGAGGAATGCTGTTTGATTTACTGTTCTCTCTTTAAGTTTTTCCTTTTAGATTATTGTACTGGATGGTTGATTGATTGATGGCTTGTTCAGGTTGCAAGCCTGCCAAAGAAACCCTGAAAGTTTGTGGAAAATATAAACAACTGCATCACTCCTCTGCTGCATGAAACATGTTTAGGTCATTTTACAACATCTAATAGTTTAAGGTTGTGAAACCCTAGTAAGAAGTAACATAATATCCGAATTAGATCATGTACAAGTTAGATTAATTAGTAGACAAGAGTTTCTATGTGCAATGGCAGCAAAGAAATGGAGGGATAAGATTTATGTATATAGAATACTTTTGAAAGGACAAATAAAAACAAGCATGGAATGGTGCTGGTGTACAGTGAAGAACTGCTACTTACAAACTGCATAGTAACAGCTCAACAGTGAGTAACTGGGACTTATATAACATTGATGCTGCTTTCAAATATGGCTGCAGCTGTCAAGAAAGATTGCTTGAGGTACGAACTAATTAATGTATCTATACAGGGCAGCAACTTACTGTATAATGCAATGATATAGCTACCCTTTGAAAATATGCTACATTAACTGTACTGTATCCCTTTGAAGTTAAGTTCTGTTAACTAGTGTATATTTCACAATCCAAAAACAGATTTGATAACTCTCAAAAATGTCTTAAATGTGTAAGTGTACTTTGTATGTCTGTCTGCATGTGATTGTGTGTGTGTGTGTGTGTGTGTGTGTGTGTGTGTGTGTGTGTGTGTGTGTGTGTGTGTGTGTGTGTGAGAGAGAGAGAGAGAGACAGAGAGAGAACAAGCACATGTGCTCGTGCCGAATGCACACACGTGCAAGAGCGTGTGTGTATGTGTAATTTATGGACCACTCTTGTAATTATACACAAATATGTAGACATATGAGCATTGCAGTTCTTGCCTTCTTCTTCTGTGGTAATGTACAATATTAGAAATATTCAGTAATGAGTAATATATTAGAATGCAGATTTATGTTTATGGAATAATTTATATGAAAAACTTTATTACAAACAAGTAAAATAATGAAGTAAATCCATGTTTTATTAGAGACAAGATTGCAATTTGCTGACTTTGTAAATGTTGAATATTTTTCTTTAGCAAGAAAACTGCTTATATCTTGCATCAAGTTTATTCTTTATTTTTATTTGCCTTTGGCTAGTTATCTTTTATTCATTACCTTGGTGAACAATATTGTGAAAATGCAGTCTCAGAAATTTGTTAAAGAAACAGGTGTACGATGTCTTTTTGATCAGTTCCTAAAATTAGTTTTCGGTTGGGGAACAGCAAAACTTTCCACTGAGGAAAATGTTATCAATCACACAAGAAAGATAAAAACAATCCCCGGGATTTAATAAAGCTTACACTGAGCTAATTTCTGTGTAAGCATAGTGGCATGTCTCGAACATGGGGTTTGGAGCCTGTGCGATTCAGTAAATAAGGCTGGGGGCATACATGAGCCTCCCAGCACTATTCTGACACGGATGCGACAGAATAATGTAAATCACCTCAATTGCTGGTGAAAACCATGCAAATGAGGTCAATTTGTGATCCAGCAAGCAGACAGGCATACGTGTTAGAGCCGTGTCTGCAGCAGAAATGTATTTGGTTAGTAACCATGTACATTTCTGCAAAAAGCAAAACGGGGGCATGACAGCTCAAAGTAAAGCATGCATTATGTTTAGTAGGCATGCCTATGGCTAAAACTATGGGCATTGGCATGCATAAGAGTTTAGAAAATTGCAACCAGTACTCCACAGAAACAGTTCAAAAACTGCAAAAATCAAAAGTTTTTTTTGGCCAATTTCGGCCATTTAAGTGTAGCGCAGTGGCTCGCAAACGAGATTGTGCAGAAAATAAAAAAAATCAGTAAAAAGTCAATTAAATGTGAAACATCACAAATGCCAAAACCCAAAGTATTCCATGGAACAGCAGGCAGATATGAGGCAAATAATAGGTCCACTACGAAAAATATAAGCCGTTTATTCAAAATGTAAGTACTTTCGAAATGTTTAACATTTCTTCATCAGACATACAAATCAAACAACATATCCACCATACATATACTAATATTAAAAGCAGTTTGCCCAATCACATTGGAAAAAAATCCCTAATTAAAACATATTTAACCTTAAAGTAACAGTACTCCATAGCATGTAATGCAGCTCGTCATACTACTTTACCTTCCTATTCTTCAGCACTGGTTTCAAAGGAACTGAATCACTGAGGCCATAACCCCGATGCGCCTCCAGCCTCAAGATCCACTGTAACTCCGTACTCTCTGTCCTATTAATAAACTCACCCATCCTAACATTCTCCACAAACACTTGTAGAACCTGAAACACAAAAGGATGTTCATTCCCAGTCTGTAGAGTGTGTCTAGCTGTCTGTAGTGGTGTAACTAAGGTATAAGCCAGTAGGGGTATGTAAATGAACTAAATTTATTGAATAGCAAAATGGGAGACTGTGTCCACAGGTACCTAACCATGTAGGAGCTATAATGCGGTGGTGTAAGCAGAAGAAGTATTTGACATGAAAAGGTGGTGTGTCATGCTTGGTGTAAGCACATTGGAGCTCCACGGCTCCTGTTTGTGCTCAGCTAAGCACAGCTAAGCAAGGAGGGGGGGGTGTCTGAGGCTGCTTAGCTTTGCTATTCCAAAGACCTACTGGGGACATCATGGGGATCTCACAGGCATCTGCATCCAGGGTATTCCACCAGTTCCTGGATGCAATGTGACCACATGCCGGTGATGAGCACATTTATTTCCCTAGCACCCCTGAGGAGAGGACCAGCAATATGCATCTCTTCCACAATGTAGCAGACTACCCAGAGGTACTGGGTGCCATAGACTGCACTCACGTCAACATCAAAGCATCACCCGATGAAGACGGTAGAGTGTACGCCAACTGCAGGGGCTATCACTCCATCAACTGTCAGGTCATGTGCAATGCCCAGGGCATTATCATGACTCCGTGTGCTGGCAGCCATGGCAGCTATCACTACTCCCACATCTGGCATGCCTCACAGCTGTACCAGACATTTGCTAGGGGAGACATCCTGTATGGCCACTTTGTGAGGGGATGATGGCTACACACTGGAACCGTGGATGATGACACCCATCAGAAATGCACACACACCCATTGAAGAATGCCATAATGAGGCACACACACAAACTAGGAACATTAAAGAGCGTGTGTTTGGGATGCTCAAGTCATGGTTTCGCTATCTATATATACATATATATATATATATATATATATATATATATATATATATATATATATAAATATAATATATTTGGGGTCTATATTATATAAGCGAACACACTGAATTGTGAACACTATATAATCAACCCACAATCCCCGAAAACCCAAAATGTCGAACACACAGATCAGCAATTTATTTCCCAGGGAAAAAAAATCACTGATCTGTAAAATAAAAAAAAATCATAACGCCACGCTCCCTACTTAAATATACCAACTCTGAGATTGCACCACAGTGGAGGTAATAGCAAAGTCCCAAAAACTGCCCAGTGATTTTTTTTTTTCCATAGGAAAAAAATCACTGTTCCGTGCTTTCGGTATTTTGCCATTTCGTGTAATGACGTTTGACTAAACAGTGTTCGCAATTCAATGTGTTCGCTAAAATAATAGGAACCCTGTTCATAGTATGTGTGCCATGCTATGCAATATGACCCTGTGGAAACAGCTGCGGCAGGAACATCACAGAGAAGGGGCATACAGCCCCTCAACTATTGCCAAGGTGTCCACAGACACAGGGGGACTTGGAGGAATAACCCCCTGAGCCTGCCCCTGTAGGTAGACAAAGGTGTGCCCAATATGCCCTGGCCTTGGCAAAGAGGCAACTAATAGCACATACACAGACACCCTAGGGACCCAGGGACTGACACCTCTCTCCTACTCACACACACATTAAAATGGATGCCACACACATCACACTATCTGTACCTTAGCATGCATAGGCTGTGTACTGAGTGGATCCAACAGTGTCAGCACTCAAGCACCTTCCTCACAACTGCTGCAGGCACTAGATAAGTCACTCTTCTTAACAATAGAGGAATGGAGTAGTAAATTTTGGTAGCATATCTCAGGTATTGCTACATGTATGCAAGGGAATGGGGTGGCCTACCAGGATAGTAGCAGACAACTGACAACTATGTAGGACAACAGGAAATGTCTGCTCAATACTAGCTTCCACAGAGTATGCAGTAGGTCCCTAGGTGACAAAACTCACTGCAGTGTATGTGAGGGACAAATAAAATGGGGGGGGTCATAGTTCACATGCAGGGATATCAATGTTGGGCTCCCATACTCACCCCTCAACCTCTCCCAGCAGTCAGCCATAAAAAAACCCTAAAGAAATGTTTGTCAAAGGCCCACAAATAAGGACAAAGATGAAATAGTTCTCTTACAGACTTACACAGTGATATCACAGCAGGTCTTGCAGTTGCATGAAGTCTCTGAAGGGTAGGAAATCTGAAACTCAAATGTCTGCCATTACATTCTAATTTGTGGTCTTTAGTGATATGCCAGTATTCTCCAAGACAGGCACAAAACTATGCTAAATGGAACCAAAAAGTAAAGCCAGCATCTGCACAGTCTGTGCAAATGTGTACACTGGACAGGTATGCCCCCCCCAACACACCCGTGTCCCCATAGAAATGCAGTAACATGTATGTTTGTAGGGTAATAGCAGCAGAGCACATATTCCCAGGGCTGTTCCAATCAACCTGATAACTTGTTGCATGTCCACAATATGCAGGGGTCAATGAGATATGTATATGCATGGTTAGTACTGTCAGGAAGTGGGTAGCACTTACACTTGGCTGTTGTTGCTTAGTGGCCTAGGTGCAGTACTGTGGTTGACAGGGTCCATGTTCCAAGACTGTCTGTACCAACTATTTTGCATGTCAGCTACAGCTACAGTAGGACCTGTACACACTGTTCAGAAGTCAATATCCGTTACTGCAGGAAAGATGGACAAGTCAGGAATGGGGCCACTCATATGGAGAGTACACAGCTCAGAGTAACCTACACAGTGCCTAGCATACCTCTCAACTGTACAGATTTTTGCAGAATGTCCAGAGTTTTGCATCGTAATTTTGCTCTTTGTCATGAAATTGTGGTTTTCTGGCAAATCACTGGGAAATCATTAAAGACTAAAGTCAGAAAATAATGAACAGATTTTAGTTTCAGACTTCATACCCTTTAGAAAAATGCATGCTAATGCAAAACTTGTTTGTAATGGCAATATTTAAAACCTGTCCATGTTTTTGGCCCTTTGTCCCCCAGTTATTTATGGCTTTCTCCAGATTTCTGGCTCTAAGAAGTTGAGAGGTATGGTGCATAGTAGGACAGCAGGTACCTGAAAGGTAGTGTACTTCCAGGTTATAAATGGCTGCCACCTTACTGTGTCAGCGCTGACAACAAGTCACTGGCCACCATCCATACCCCTGGAATGACAGGCTGTCACAGAAGGACCACAGGTATGCCACGTATATCTGTTCTGCTTGTCCTAATATTGCATTTGCCTGCAAACTATTTGCAAAATAAAAAAGGTTCATGTCAAAACATCAATGTCAGACAGTGGAGAAGCAGACGTCATACCCATAAGAAAAAGCAAACAAATAACCAAACCAGTCTCCCAACTGTCTATGTTTGGCAGAGCATTATTAACATCCTGTCCCCATGTGTGGGCCTGTGCCTGATTGTCATATATGGGCCTGTCCAGATGTCATTCTGTGACAGGTTGACAGCTAGGGCCAACATGTAGCCTCATAATAACATAGTAACACAAACTGTCTGAGGACCACAGCAGATGTAGTGGTGCAATGATGGACAACCTGATAAATAGGTACATTTTGAAGCCCATAACCTTGTGTGTGATGTTACGGCGTCTACCCTGCTCACACCAGAAATACAAATACATAACAGCAGCCACTATGGGCAAAGCCTGTGACCGGACTACAGAAGGACAAAGAGACACACATAAGGGGAAGGGGAATCACAGGACAGACAAATGGAAAATGTGCACACCAGAACAAATTGTGCAATAACATAGGTACCCTGCCAGGTATGAAGTCAGTAAACATCACCCACAGCTACACAACACACACACATGTAAGTAGAGTTCTTCAACAAAACAAAAACACAAACAAAGGACACCTCAGATGCAAAAACACATGAGAACTTCACAAACCTACACATCACAGAACATGCATAGTCCACACACCAGTGTTTTGCAATCACTAAGGCCTTACCATAAATCCAACATATTACTCATAGGCCATCATCAGGCTGGATAAGGAGAAAGTCATGCTTACTTGTCTGTCAGGTGCCAGAATCCGGCATATCACACATGCACTAAGGTCACTCCACAACAGTTACTGTTATCACTCTGACCTAGTCCATGGCGGCGTGAACGACGTCAGATGTACCTCCCTGGACTATAGGAAGACAGACATGATTCAAGTTGCTGAATATGTTTTCCATGCAGGTATGTCTCTAGCCTTAAGCAGCATTCTACTGTCATCAGGAATGATGGCTCAATACAAACAGAAAATGATTGTCAGTAACAATTGGCTTACTTACTGGTGTCATCCCAGGGGGATCCACTGCCTGACAGCCTGGGAACATACGACCGACAGACCACACTACTTTGCTAGAGATGGCCTGCATCTGTCTCACTTGGCCTTCAGGCCTCTGGCAAAGGCCCTTCCCTCCCCCATAGTGCCTTTATAGTGAAAGTCATGGGGTCAATACTACAAACATAAAACACTCACCAAAATGCAAAGTAAAGGTCATGCTGCTAAATGCTAGGAGTCTAAATATGAAAATGCACTCATTGCAAGCATTTGTAACTCTAGGAGATGGTGACATTTGTGCACTCACAGAAACCTGGGCCACAGCTGCAGAGAGCAACCCATCCTTACCTGATCACTCATCCTATCACACAGCCAGACTCCAAAATGTGGGCAGCAAAGCCAAAGGAGGTGGAGTATAAAGGTATATTAGAGAGACACACACCTCCATGCTGGTCAAATACGCTGACACACACAAGACACTCAAGTGTAGTTGACCGATGACAAGAACCCTATGCAAATAATAGGTAGCTATAGCCCAACATATCTGACTCAGGATACCCACCCCACATATCTGGCCCTCTTCAAATCTATCAAGATCCAACCTGTTAACCTGATCCTGGCTGACTTATATTACCCAACCACTGATTGGAAAACCAACTATGTCAGAAAAACCAACTATGTCAGAACAGAGATGCACAGAGATTCCCCCATCTTATCAATTCTAAATCCATTGGACAGCTACTTGATACCCCCACAAGATGTGATACATGTGTTGGACTTGACAGTAACCAACATGATTAATCACTACAGCACTCCTATGGTATCATCCTCCCTGGCAAGCTCCGACAAAAAAGCAGTCACGTTCGATATCACCATCTCTCCTGACCCCCCCTCTAGCCATGGTAAAAATGAAAATGTCTCCCAAGCTGATATCACAACCACCAGAGGGATGGTATAAACAGATGAACATCCCCCTACCCCACTGGAAGAACAGGCACCAATGTCCAAATATACACAAAAGTACTATACCAGCAAATAAATAAACACACACACACACACACACACACACACACACACACACACACACACACACACACACACACACACACACACACACACACACAAAAACACACACACAAACACACAAAAACACACACACACACACACACACACACACACACACACACACACACACACACACACACACACACACACAAACACACACACACACACACACATACATATATATATATATATATATATATATATATATATATATATATATATATACCTGACAGGACAACATCATCATCCACCTGACAGGACATTGTCGTCCACAACGGAAAGAAAACCAGTCTGCAAACATATGCAATAAGGGAACTATGTAACAAAAGAATGACATTGCTGTCCAGGACCAAAAAGGAGTAGGTGCACAACTGGAAGTAATCACCCCTTAGCCTGAACAAACAAATAAGAGCACCACTGAAATCCTCTAAAGGCATCTCCAAGTCCAAATTGCCCACATCTAAGACAGACAATCATAAGGCCTTCCTCACATATGTCTGCATTCCCAAAGGAAGCTCTCAGATCTGTGCAGAACTGGTGGTCAAGGACACCACATACACAAATGCTGTAGATATAGTCAATCTACTGGCTGACAGATTCAGCAGAAATGTCTCCCCTCTGCTCCCCCATCAGGAAAGCAGGACATCCCCAGTACCCAACCACCCAACCCTTATCACTAGGGAACAGGGCATCACTGTCCTCTTGAAGCCAAGAAGGCAGCCTCCATGGGACCTGAATGCATCCTAGGCTGCAACCTACAAGAACCCAGGCATGAGCTCACAGCATCATTATGCACCATACACAACCAAATCCTGAGTACTGCCTTTGTCACAGCCGAGTGGTGGACAGCCACTGTTGTCCCTGTACACCAAGGTGGAGTGCTTGCCTATCCAGGAAATTAAAGGCCCATCAGCCTAACTAGCCTGATCTGCAGGGGCATGCAATGGATCATCACAGACCTCATTAATAGGGACACTGGCAAACTCCAAATACTTGACCCCACACAGTCTTCCTTTTTCAAGGGTAGTTATGTCAGTGAACTCTGGATGGCTTCCCTCAGACAACCAACAAAGGCATGGATGAGGGAAAGGTGGTGCACTCTGGCCACCTTGAATTGGCCAGTGCCTTACACACTATTCCCCACTTGGCCATAGTACATGAACTCTGTCAACTAGGCAGCAATCCATATGTTACCAGATGGGTAGCAGACTGGTTCATTGATAGAACCCACATGATCATAATAGGGGTAGCCAACTCAAGCAGTACAGCTGTAATGAGTGGTATACCACAGGGATCGGTCTGGGGGCCTCTGGTATATGGGATATACTTCCCTGAGGTGCAGGCTAAAAAGACTGGCATTCATGGGACCAGACGACATCCCGAGCTGTGTACTACATGAACTATAAAATGAACTGGCACCTCACCTAAGTGTCATGTTTAATCATAGCCTCACCTCAGGCTTCATGCCCACTGAATGGCACACAGCTATAGTTATCCCACTCCACAAGGAGAGATCCACCTTAGATCCTGGGAACTACTGCCCCATCAGTCTGATGAGCCTGATCTGCAAGGCTATGGAAAATATTATCATGGAACTTATATACAAAAACATTGGCAACCTTCAAACACTGGACCCCACCCAGTTTGGGTTCATGAAGGTCAGATCTTGTCTCCTGTACCTGATTGACTTCTTCAAATCAGTCTCCAGAGCTGTGGATGAGGGTACGGCAGTCCATACAGCCTAACTGGATCTTGCCAAGGCCTTCAACACCATCCCCCACTCTGGAATCATATATAAACTTACTAAGCTGGGTATGAAACCCTACATCATTCGATGGGTTGCCAACTGGCTTACTGACAGAACCCACACTGTAAAAGTAGCCGACTCCAAATCCAGCTCCAGACAAGTGACAAGTGGGGTACCTCAGGTTTCAGTCCTGGGAATGCTCTTGTTTGGCATCTACTTCTCTGAAGTACAGGCCAGCACTAAGGGACTCTGGCTAACAAAGTTCACAGATGACTGCAAACTGGGAGCCATTATTGAATCCCCAAATGATGTGGATATTCTACAAAAGGGTCTTACAGAAACAGATGCTTGCTGCCAGAGCCATAGGCTGAAGCTGAATGCCAAGAAATGTATAGTTATCCCCTTTGAGAAAAAAACATGTACCAATGAATTACCACATAGATGGCAGTACACTAAACACCAAAAGTGTGATAAGAGACTTAGGGACACAGGTGGACAGTGCTCTCACCTTCGATAACCACATCGCCACAACAGTCAGGAAATCCTTCTATGTGGCACACCTCATCACTAAGGGCTTTTCATAAAGAAAAAAATGAGGTCATTGTCCCACTATACTCATCCCTCATTAGACCCATTATAGAATACAATGCCCCATTTGGTATGTACCTCTCAAGACATCTGCAACAACTGGAAAGGCCGCAGAAATACCTCACTAAAAGAATCACAGGCCTAAAGCAGATGCCCTATGCTGACCATCTAAAAAAAACTCTAGCTATACTCTGTCGCATATCGTCTCCTCAGAGGCGATCTCTGCTTAACATACAAGGCCATGTTAAACCCAGAGCTGTTGGACATGCTACACTTAAAGAAATCCCAATCCCTCAGAGCCACATGCTCCAGGGATCTAAACCTTGTCATCACAATGAACAAAACATGCTGGAAGGATAGGTTCCTGACCCAGAGACCCCCCAGACTCTGGAATAGACTGCCCATACATGTCAAGCAGAGCTCCTCTTTGGCCCTCTTCAAAAGGAACCTTGATTGGATGGGAGATAGGAAATTCACCCCGGGGATAACGTCAGTTACCCTGCTAGACAGGGGTCCAGGGAAGTAAATATAGTGGGAAGAAATAGCCTGGGAATTGTTATGACTAGGCTTGTATATTCCCTAGGGCCGATAGCCTAGTACTGACCTATGAACCTATGAACCTATGGGTGAGATAGCCTAGTACTGACCTATGAACCTATGAACCTATGGGTGACCATGTTGGCACATGACTGCAAGCTGGGAACAGTCATCAATACCCAAAATGATGTGGACGTCCTACATGAGGATCTCACCAAAACAAATGACTGCTGCCAGAAACATGGACTCAAGCTGAATACCTGCAAATGCATCACCATCCCCGTTGGGGAGACTAACATCCCCTTATATTATCACATTAACAACAATGTCCTATATACACAATCAGTACTGAGGCATTTGGCCACCCAGGTTGATAGCAACCTGAAGTATTTGCACCATGTTGCTTCCATTGTGCAGAAGGCTTCATAGATGGGCCAACTCAAAAGTAAGGTTATCTCATCCAGGGACAAAGAGATCATAAGATCCATGTA